>NW_026460976.1:0-65602 GCF_021730395.1 Mercenaria mercenaria | reverse complement strand
CATAAATATTGCATCTAAGAGTGTTAACAAGCTTTTCCTTTGATTTGACCTGGTGACCTAGTTTTTGACCTCACCTAATCCAGATTTGAACTTCACTATAAATCATCAAGATCAACATTTTGACCAAGTTTCATAAGATATGGGCATAAATGTGGCCACTAGAGTGTAAACTAGCTTTTCCTTTGATTTGACCGGGTGACCTAGTTTTTGATTCTACATGATCTCAATTCAATTGGACCTTAAAATCATCAATATTAACATTTTGACCAAGTTTCATGAAGATACAGTTATAAATGCGGCCTCTACACTTTTCATTTTGATTTGACCTGGTGTCCTAGTTTTTGACTCCAGATGACCCAGTATCAAATTCGTCCAAGACTTTATTAAGGAAAACATTCTGATTAAGTTTCATAAAGATTGGGCCAAAATTGTGACCTTTAGAGTGTTAACAAGCTTTTCCTTTGATTGACCTGTAACCTAGTTGTTGTCCTCAGATGACCCAATATCAGACTCCTTCAGGATTTTATTAAGTGTAATATTCTGACCAAGTTTCATTAAGACTTGGTCAAAATGTGACCTCTAGATTGTTAAAAAGCTTTTCCTTTGATATTTGACCGGTGACCTAGTTTCTGACCCCAGATGACCCAATATCAAACTCGTCCAAGATTTTATTGAGGGTAACATTCTGACCAAGTTTCATTAAGATTGGGCCAACATGTGACCTCTAGAGTTTAACAGTTAAATTGTTGACGACGGACGGACGACAGACACAGGGCGATCACTAAAGCTCACCTTGAGCACTTTGTGCTCAAGTGAGCTAAAAATACTGCCTCTATCACATACACAAGCTAAATGTTGACAGACGACAGACAGACAGACGCCGGTCATCGAGCGATCACTATAACTCACCTGAGCATTGCTGAGCTAAGAAAATAGACTTAAACTGAAGAAACAAGAAGGAATTGAAGACTGCAGGTTGCTGCAGAGTACACGACTGCGGTGGAGGAGCTTATTGACGTTCAAAGAAAGAGCTTTGTAAAAATGATCAAATGCGTTGTGTGACATGACTAATGTTAAAAAGATAAGCATGAAGGCCCTGGCCAACTTCTTACTTTCATCTTAACAGGTCGAAACACCCCAGGGGCATAATTTGAACAAGTTTCATATAGGACCATCAGATGATGTCACAAGCCAATTTTCGAAGCTCTACACCTTGCAATTTGGACAAGAAGATTTCATTTTTTTCCTTTCGGTTGCCATGGCTACCAAGTTCAACTTTTAAAAGAGTATAATCCCAGGAATATCCCTGTGAATTTTCATCAAATTGGCCTGGGGGTTAAGAAGATGTTGTTTAAAAGAATTTGTGGACGAACAATGTACGACGAAGGTGAGCGATCAGAATAGTTCACACTGAGCTAAAAAAGCGCATGTTTGCATAAGCATAGTTGCATAGACAAGAAGTCAATAGGGGACAGGAGCGGAAGTCAAAGATACACTGATACACAACCTAATGGGCTTAGTTTATAAATTGAAAACGGTTTTCCATGTCCAGGCCCCTGTGACATTGACCTTTGATCGAGTGACCTCAAAATCAGTATGGGCCATCTACTCTGCATGTCCAATCATCCTATTAAGTTTCAACATCTGGGGCAAGTGGTTCTCAAATTCTCATGTTATTTATTGGGAAAGGGAGTTTTCTATGTTAAGGCACCTGTGACATTGCCCGTAGCTCAAGTGACCAAAGAATGACGAGGGTCGTCTATTGTTTCAGTCCTGTCATCCTTGAAGTTTGAGGGTTCTGGGTCAAATGCTTCTCTCTTGATCGGAAAAAGTTTTCCAGTTCTGGTCCCTGTGACATTGGCTTTTGATCAAGTGACCCCAAAAGCTATAGGGGTCATCTGCTTAACATATTTAATGATCCTATGAAGTTTCAACATTCTGGGTCAAGTGGTTCTGAAGTTACTGATCAGAAATTGGTTCCATGTTCGGGCCCACTGTGACCTTGTCCCTTGATCAAGTAACCACAAAAATAAAAGGGGTGTTCTTCCCTGTAAGTCCTATCCCCATAATCAACATATGAAGTTTGAAGGCTGTAGATCAAATGGTTATACAGTTATTGATCGAAAATGAAGTGTGACAGACAGATGGACCCTGTCCCTGTGACCTTGACTTTTGATGGAGTGACCCCAAAAACAATGGGGTCATCTACTATGTACGTCCTGTCACAGTATGCAGTTTGAAGGTTCTAGATCAAATGGTTCTCAAGGTATTGGACAGAAATGGATTTCCATGTTCTGTCCACTGCGACCTTGACCTTTAATAAAGTGACCCAAAAATCAATAGGGTAATCTACTTTGCATGTCAAATCATCCTACGAAGCTTCAACATTCTGCGTCGAGTGGTTCTCAAGTTACTGACTGGAAATGTTTTTCCATGTTCAGGCCCCTGTGACATGACATTAAAAGAGTGACCCCAAAATGATAATCAATACGGGCATCTTCTCTGCATGAACAATCACCCTATGAGGTTTCAACATTCTGGTCAGTGGTTCCCAAGTTACTAATAGGCAATCGTTTTCCATGATCAGGCCCTGTGATCTTGACCTTTCATGGAGTGACCCCAAAAACAGTAGTGGTTGTCTACTGTATAAGCCCTGCCACCATATGAGTTGAACGTTCTAGGTCAAAATGTCCTCCAGTTACTGTTTGGAAATAAAGTGTGAACAGAAGGACGGACGGATGGACAGGGTAAAAAAAATTATGTCTCCTCCAATGGTGGGGTGGGGACATAATGACCAAGTTAATGGACTAAAAGGGAAAAAACCTACTGACTTTGATCTCCAAGTGTGACCTTGAACACGGAAACCAGAGTTCTGTGTGGAATTCATTTATTGAACAATTTTGAAAGGGGGCCGCCCAAGATGGATAACTGACGACGGATGACAGACATCGAGCAATCACAAAAGCTCACCATAAGCTTTTGGCTCAGGTGAATAAAGACTTAAAACCTGAAAGGGGAATCATTTGTAAAAGAGCAAAATAGAGTTAAGGAACCTGCGCAATGTAAGTTTATGACAGTGAAAATCGTACAAGAAATAAACCAGATCAGGATGCTGAGGCATGGGCGAGTCCCCAACCTCAACCTAATCTTCGAATGTCATAGTCGGACTAAGAATTGCATGGTCATAATTTTTCAAGTTAGTATAGAAACAAAATCCAGCAACAACCTTGTCTATTTTTTCATTTGCCAGAATTTCTAGTATAATTAAACTCATGAAATCCCTTCTGTGTAAGTTTACCAGCTTGTACAGTATAATGTTATTAAGTGGTTTGCTAGTTCGATCCAACAGTAAACAATGACAATTTGACTGAAAACTGGGTGACAGATTTTCCACTACCACTGATTCATGTGGGGAAATTGGGATCAAATGAGTGCTGGTGAAGTAACATTAGAAATATTAGTACCAGGAATGATGATCAAAGATGCCTGTACTTGTCCCAATATAAGAAATAACATAGGCCCTAGGTCACTCCCCTGCATGACACACCATAACAGTGTATACATACATTTAACCTAGTGATTTCATGAGACAAAATACTCTGACCAATTTTCATTACCATTTGACCAAAAAAAATGTGGCTTCTTGAGTGTAAACAAATACTCATTGATTTGACCTAGTGACCTAGTTTTTACCCCACATGAGCTAAAATAGAACTTGTCCAAAATTTCATAAAAACAAACATTCTGACAAAGTTTCAGGAAGATTGGAGCAAAAGTGGCCTCTAGTGTATACTAGCCTTTCCTTGATTTGACCTAGTTTTGACCCCACATGACCCAGATTTGAAATCATCCAAGACGTCATAAAAACAAACATTCTGACCAAGTTTTTTAGAAGATAGAAATAAAAACGTGCCCCCTAAGGAGTAATCAAGCTTATTCTTTGATTTGATCTGGTAACCTAGATTTTGACCCAGATAAATTTCATACATATTTCATGCAGACATACATTCTGACCAAGTTTCATGCACATCAAATGAAGAAGTGTTAAGAAGCTTTTCCTTTGATTTGACAAGGTGACCTAGTTTTAGACCCCATGTGACTTGGCCTAGGAACCATGAAAACATTCTGCTCAAGTTTCATGAATATAGGATCATAAATGTGGCCTCAAGTGTGTTAACAAGCTTTTCTTTTGATTTGTCCTGATGACCTAGTTTTTGACCCGACATGGCCCAGTTTCAATCCTGACCTAGAGATTATCAAGATAATCATTCTGTTCAAGTTTGTATCAAATCGAAGCATAAATGTAACCTCTATAGGGCTGAAAGGGCCAATACAATCTGCGTGCAAGTTTAAAGTCAATTGCAAAATGTTGTCTCTATCCTGTTCACAAGCCAAAAAGCAAATTCTGGCCCTTTAAGGAGCCATAATTCTGGAACCCATGATGGGGTCTGACCCGTTTTCAAAAGGAACCGAGATATTATGCAAGTAACAGTTTTGTTCAAGTTTGATTAAAATCGATTATAAAATGTGGTCTGTATCTGTTCACAAGGAAATGACGGGCAATCACAAAGGGTCAACTACCTGACAGGCGAGTTATAAAAATGGAGATCTAATAAAAAGAAGAAAATTAAATAAAAGGAGGTAATTAAAAAACTTGATAAGGAAGAGTTCTGATTCTTTGACACTGCACTTCCTGTCAATGGCCTCTATCCTTCTGTGAAATTTCAATGAACTGCAATTAAAGACTTTTCAAGTTATGCTGTGGACAAGCCTTATTTTGTATTATAAAGGGAGATAATTCAAAAACTAGGTAAAGTAGAGTTATGATCCTTTGACAAGTACTGCACTTCCTGTCAATGGTCTATATCATTTTGTGAAGTTTCAATGAAATGCCATTTTTTAATAATTTTCAAGTAATGCTCCAGACAAGACTTATTTTGTGTAATAAGGGGAGATCATTCAAAAACAAGAGATCCGCCAAACGGAGTAATATACAGTAAAATTCCTACTTACGACCACGCCGAAATTACGACCGCACCGCTAATACGACCGATTTTGCAAAGAAAGGAATATTTCCTTCTTAAAACCAATGGTCGTTTGTCTGAAAATGCGACCAGACCGCTAATCCACTAATACGACCACCAATTTCAGAACTGTTTGATTTTTTCACACTTAATTAATAACCGCATACGACCACTCAAATTTTTCTGTATGTTACCGCGAATCGCCGCGGGAATTAACACGTGCGACATCGTGTTAACACGTTAAGCGTGTACATTGTGTATTTGTCCGTTAATTGCTAACAAGTCTTTTAAACGTTATCAAAACAACGAATTAAACTGTTTGATTGTCTGAAATTGTTATTTAAAGATGTTTGGTGTTTTACATCGCTATTTTAACATAAGAAATTGTTGAAATAATTAATTTGTTTGTAATTAGACGAATGTCCGCTGATCGAATTGACTGGATTAAAACGGTAAATTCGTTGTTTGTTTGTTATTATTAATGTAAATACGTTTGGGATTTCAGCGGAGAATGAAGTTTGAAAAGGTTTGATATTGTTGTAATTGTCTTTAATTGAACAAAATTCAAATCATTATCAGTTAAGTGCGTCCTTAATTAATACACATAAACATAACTGCATTACATTAATGACTTTCATAGAAAAAATCATGTATTATCATTGGTTATAAAATAATAGTATATATAGAAATTAAAGAAAATAAAGCTACATATAAATTGAACACTGTGTTTGCCGTTATTGCGTCTTGATTGTATTCCAATGTGTTATTATCTACCAGACCTTCCCCGCATAGCCTTGTCCACTAATCAGACCAGACCGCTAATAAGACCAGTTTTACAAAGAACCATGGGTGGTCTTAATAGCGGAATTCTACTGTACACCCAAAGGATTATATCAGAGGAGGATGGGAGCAAAATTTAAAGAACTTAACTGTTGAAAAACAAAGGGAAGAAATTCAAAAAAAAAAAAACTCTAAGTCGACAGAACAATCATTACCAGGTATAGAAATGTCAAAATACACCTAAAATTTGGAGCTACCATCCATGTTGTTCCACAGAAAAGTGGTCTCAGTTTTTCCCTATGACTAATAATAAAAAAGTTACAAAATAAGCTATTTATAGTAACATAGAAGGGAAGTAATTCAATAAACAAGAGCTGTCACTAATGGCGGCAAATGCCCCCGCAGCACCTTGACCTTTGACCTGGTGACCCCAAAGTCAGTAGAGGTGGTGTACTCAATAAGTACTATCCGCATGTGAAGTTTGAAGGTCCTGAGTGAAATGGTTCGCATGTAAAGTGCCGTTATGCAAAATGTTAACGTTAAACCCTGTGACCTTGACCTTTGACCTGGTGACCCCAAAGTCAGTAGAGTTAGTGTACTCAAAAAGGACTATCAGCATGTAAAGTTTAAAGGTCCTGGGTGAAGTGTTTCGCGAGTAAAATGCCTTCATGCAAAAAACAAAAACGTTTCCCCCTGTGACCTTGACCTTTGACCTGGTGACTCCAAAGTCAGTAGGGGTGGTGTACTCAATCAGTACTATCAGCATGTGAATGTTGAAGGTCCTGGGTGCAGTGGTTCGCGAGGAAAGTGCCTTCATGCAAAAAGTTAACGTTGGCTCCTGTGACCTTGACCTTTGACCTGGTGATCCAAAAGTCAGAAGGGGTGGTGTACTCAATAAATACTATCAGCATGTAAAGACTAAAGGTCCTGGGTGAAGTGGTTCGCGAGTAAAGTGCCTTCATGCAAAAAATTAACGTTGGTCCCTGTGACCTTGACCTTTGACCGGGTAATCTGAAAGCAACGGTTTTATTTACTTAATAAGTCACCTGAAATGAATTTTTTAAGGCCCGGGGTTTTGTGGTTTGCGAGAAAAAGGCCTACTTTAAAAATAAAACTTTGACCCCGGACCTTTGACCTTTGATGGGGTGACCCCAACGTCAATAGGGGGGGTTATTTCAATAAGCTACAGCTGTGAATTTTAAAAGGCCGGGGTGCGGGTTCACGAGTGAAGTCCCTTTCATGCAATAATTTTAACGTTGTACGAACGAAGAACGAACAAACTAACAAAACAAACTAACAAAAGGGACGACAGTTGAAAACAAATATGCCTCTCTTGGGGGGCATAAAAATTTTATTGAAGGAACAAAAAGGGAATCTGCCAATAAAAAAAGACACCCTGCAGTGGTATACATACGAAAAAAAGTAAATACATTTGCCCCTTTTAAGTTTGACCTTAAAGCAACCCTTTCCCGAAACTGCGTTTGCCTCATCTCAAAAAGTTTCTTTAAAAAAATTTTAAATGGTTAAGAAAACAAAATGGGCACAAAAACTCAGTCCCCTTTGATCTAACTGGCCCTTTACTTGAAGAAATTTCCCGGGAACATGGCATGCATGTCATCTCGATGTGGGAACATTTAAGCAAATTCTTTGAAATCCTTCAGGGGTTGAAGAAAATAAAAAGGGGAACAAAAATTCTAACGGACACACGGACGGACACCAGCGATAACAAAATACGCCCCTTTTGGGCGTATAATTAGGTAAGGGGGTTATGATTCTAATGAATGTTCATCAATGCTAATACTTTTCAATTATACCCCGGGGAAAAAAGTGAGGGGAGGGATTGAAGGACGGACAAAGGGGCAACAATCCTACCCCTTTGGGGGCTATAAGCAATACTGTAAGTTTTCACAAATTTCCCTAAAAGAGTTACATATTATAGTGGGAAAGTCAAATGTCAGAAAAAATTTTTCAACCCCTGATCGCAGGCTTCAGAACTGTTAAATTCTTGTCCATGGGAACGCTCTCTGTGAAAACAATTTAAAGAAGAAAATAAATCAAGCAAACAATTCTTTTTGCAGCAGATTTGTATAAAAAAAAAGGGGGAAAAAAAATGCCTTTGATTTTTCCCCTGAGTTTCACAGCTAAAACATGTGGGGCAACCTTGAAAAAAAAATTCCTGAAAAATCACAAAGGAGGGAGACTGGATCTCCCCCTGCCATTGTTAACTTTCTAACTTAACTCAGTGCTTTTTTTTAAACCCTACTAGGGAAACAAATGAAAAAAATTTTTTACCATGCAAAAAAAATTTTCCCCTGCAAAGCACCTTAAATTTTCTCTCCCAGTATATTATAAGAACTGTACTGTCAATAATGTGAAACAATTTGTAATATAATACCTATTTTATACCAAAACATTGGATTAAAATTTGTATTAAAAAAACCTTGGTTTTTTTTCTCAGCTTTTTTTGGGTTGATTACCCCAAAGGATCAATAAGTTAATTTTTAAAAAAATTATATAACTAATAAGTCTCACAAAACTCTTTACCATTTTGGATAGTAAAAAACACCCAAAACTAAACTGCTTTTGAGAAAAACAATGTCTCCCCCAACGCCCAATTTTCAAATGCAAGTCAGTCTTTAATACTGTTTACTCACTACAATTCAAAGGGGCAGAACCAAAAAGCCTGAACCCATTTGGCTCTTATCGACTTGGCCAGGTCTTATGGTAAACCATTTTTTTCAAATTTGGTGAAAACCGAAGAAATGTTTGACTAAAAAAAGTAAAATGGTGATTTTTCGGTAATTCAAGGGCCTAAACCCAAAATGCTTTGGGCTATTTTGGGTATTACGAAAATTTGGGCCCAAATTTAACATTACAATAAAATATTCTAAGTCCAAAAGGGGGCATAATTCAGTCAAAAATCTTTATGAGTTTTCCCCTCCCTTTTTTGACGGGGTCGATCGGGTGGGCGGATAGCCGGGTTGAAAGTGGTCTTCCAATCCTGAGGTCGGGGGGTTTCATCCCCGCAGTACTCGGGGAATTAGGAATGCTTTTCAGTTTTTTTTTTACCCAAATAAGGGGATGGGCAGGAAACCCGCAAACCTTGCGTGTATCTGCTATAGGACGTTTAAAAACAGGCTGTCATTACAACGTGCAGGCTGTTTAGCCCGGGCAAGCCGTACTTTTCGATCTCTCTGTCATGGGGGGTTTTTCTCACCTGTCCCTCTGACAGATCGCCTGTGTCCCGTCTATATGTAGAGGGTGAATTTTTGCGCCCCGTGTGGCTGCATTTGAACTAGTTAAAGCGCCTTTGAACGTGAAATTGACGAAAAAAGGGGCTATATAAATCTTGTATAATAATAATAATAATGATGGAAAGAATATGCAAAAAAAAGAAAAAAACATCCAAGGACTTGGGAAAAAAACTTTACAAGTTGCCCTTTTAAACATTAAAAAGGTTGACAATGTGAAAAAGAGTATGAAAAAGTGTTAAACATTCCTTACTTTAAAACCATGTGATGAATTTTCCCAATATGGAAATTACCATCAAAATTCCCAAAATTTGGGGGGCTGGGCTAAGCTACGTCCCAACATGCGAAAAAAGGTCAAAAACGGATGACGGGCCGATATTCGAAAAAACGGGGGGTATACGGGGTGTTTAAATTTCAATAACGGACCCAATATACGTCCCGATTCGGCATCTATATACGGGAAGTCCCTTAATTTGTCATGGGAAAACGGGATCCCTTACGCCGAATATACATAATGATATTTCCCCTTAATTATCACGGTAAAGAAATTGAATATTAAAAAGGGGGGAAAAAATGTAGGCGCCGGATAGCCATTTGGTAGGCATCGGGAAAGGGATTCCGAGGCCCGGGGGCGAGTCACGGACTGACTGCACTTTTTTCCCCCTGTAAAATTTGGGGCCCCAAAGGGGGGATGGGCGCATTACAATTGGGTTTGTCTCCGACGCCTGTTTGCTTATATATAAAGTACCCACTGAAAATTTGAGGACGAATTTTAAAAAGGTGGGGAAATTGTCCGGTTAGGACTAATATTAAAACGGGAAGAAAGGGGTGTAGACGGCCCGGGGGCTCAGTGGTGAGCATCGGAACGGATTCCCAGGCCCCGGTTCGGTCCCGGTTGGCTGCCATTTTTCTCATCCTGGACATAGCAATATACGAACTTTAAAAAAAAAACCCCAGAAATGGTGTTTATTCGGTCCTGCTTTAACAAAGTTTCATTTTCATGTATTCGAAGGGCTTTAATTTTTTTTCCCCTTACTTTTTCCGTATTTTTTTAATATACGGAACACGTATCGAGCCCGTATATTCCCAATTACGTATAACGGCCCGATTTTTTTCATATACACGGATTGCACAATTACGGGCATATACGGGCTTGTTTTTTAATATACGGGCTTCGGATTTTTTCCGTATACGCATGATATACTAAGTAACGGATCCCGTACTTTTGTCATATACGGGGCATAGACGAAACTGTACTTTTTGATATACGGGCTACGGACTAGTCCCGTATATGCATGGTATACGCAATATACGGATCCCGTACTTGTGTCATATAAGGGGAATATACAAAACTGTATTTTTTACTATACGGGCTACGGACTAGTCCCGTATATGCATGATATACGCAATATACGGATCCCGTACCTGTGTCATATACGGAATGTATTTGCATCTGATATACGGGGATATACGAACCTGTAGTTTTTGATATACGGGCCAGGTTTTTCCCCGTTTATGCAAGATATGCAGAGTATACAGATTCCATATTTGTGTCACATTTAGACTGAAATTGGTTTTCGTATTCGTGGAATTCACGGACCAGTATTTCAAAAAGATACATTTACCAGACTTTTCCCGTATATGCACTATGTGTAGTATACAAATCCCGTATTTTTCTTTTATGTGAACTGATTTCGTATATGGGCACACGCTGAAAGATGACAAAATGAATGTCAGTGATACCTACAGCAGAATACGACCGTATGTTAGAAAAAAAGCAAGACAAAGACAGGGTATGAGAAAAAATTCATATTGTTATTAATTGGAGACATGTCAGATTAAACTAACATTTTATTCAACTTAAATACTTCAAATCAGTTTTTCAAACGATTATGAATCATTTTCATTTCTTGTTCAAATGAAATAAGCAGAATTAAAATGTGAGTAATCAATAACATCAAGCATTTCTTAATATTATTATGTTCATTTCTAACTGAAAAACTAGCAATTCGCACATTTAATTCTGCGCCGTTGACCCAACAAATCAGTTGAGTATCACTTCTTTTACTACTGTCTGTACATGTTTTTGTTATTCCCCTGAATGTTGATTACCGCTATAGGCTTTTCGATTTGCCGTCTTCTAAGAAGAGCAGTACACCCCTCCTAATGTCTGAAGATGTATTCAAAACGAGAGCTTTAAAAAGACGCATGTTGGTTCTGTGCTGGAACACGATTATGTAAGCAGGTTACGAATGATGAACCACATGGAAATATTGTTTCCTGATCTCAATAAGTATAAGCTTTTATCTGTTGTTACGAATGTCATTGAGAACGAATGGCTCGTCCGGGCTGTCTGTCTGCATCTGTTGATCAAACTAGTAAAAACTTCACACATAAGCATATTCTCTATCGTGAAAATAAATAGTCGTCCCGTTTTCTGATTCCAGTAAACAACTCTTATGTCAACCTGGAATAAAAAAAAATGCACGCATTAAAATTTATAAAAATGGACTCTTGCAATTCATAGATACTGATAATTATATCTATTAAATGATGTGAAAATTATGATGAATAAAATGACATGAGGGCAGGGATGACGGCATCATTAAGTGTCAGAACGCACCATAGTCATTTCGTCGCGAAAAGAAATTAGATATCATTAAATGTGCCTGTTGATATTTAATACAAGTTATCTACAGTGTTTTATTTGCATTTTATGGTTATATTACGTTAAAATCTATCTCCCAAATTATATTTAATATAAAATGCATGGTGTTCATAGTGCCGTCACACGTTGTCCGGCCAATCCTCACCTCATTTAGATGGACTGTCTTCAAGCTGACATACAGTAATAACATAAGTACGGGAGAGACTTTTCTCAAGAGAGATTTTACCTGTCACAAAACTTCAAAAGCATATAAAGTGCGGTAATTGGATCTAAATAACACTTCCCCATTTTATTCCTACCAAAATGTCAAAACTACAGCCACGGTATAATTTAAACCAAGGCTAGCGTTAACGTAAACTATGCTAAATTAGTGTTCCTTAACCTGTCCGCCATTACGCAATCCTCCGTGTTAGAACTTATTCAAAATGCACAATAAATCTTTTGTACAGCACAATAAATCTTTTGTACAGTTTGGATAAAATATATCAGAGTGACATAACAGCATTCTCGCATACCAGAGGTCTACCGTGGTTCCCCGGGATTTTGACGAACGTCTGATGGCTGAGAATGCATAACAGTCGCGTTGTTAAGCTTTTTTCTAATTTAATTTTTCAAACATCTCTTTAAACTTTGTGACTGAACAAGTTCTGAACGATATATTTGCCTCTAAACGTTTTAATGTTTGGTTAAACAATCTGAAGAGTTTCCAGAATTTCCAATCTCGCGTTCAGTATAATATTCTTAGACAAGTAAAATATTCATCATAAATGTCTCATCTCTTCATGTTCAAATAAATATAATGCATCTCGGTTTTTAATTCAGCAATCCTGTATTAAAGTATGAAAATAGAAAACTCACTGTAAATCTGGATTTAAAATTATCCAAATCTCATAGATTAACCTAACTAAAATATAATAAATAATATCAGGGTATCAATATAATTTACATTATTTCATATTAGAGTTGCCGAATATTCGATAATAATTATGTAACAGTGTATACATGTCTAATCTGTGGTAAAATGAAAGAAATGGTACTAGTTTGATTGAATGTTTGAAGATCGAATTTACAGACATACTCGATTTCATTCCTAACAAATGACCACTTTGTTTTCAGAATGATTGGTTTTGCACGAGCGCATGTCTATTCGTGCACGTGAACAGGCCTGGCTAGAATAACAGAAAAACGGTAGACATGCAAAGATAGACCTTCCCGCGAGATGTTTATTGTTCTCACATCTTGTTTTTTTTTTTTTTTTTTTTTGGAAATATATACACCCTAAGCAAACCGGCTTTAATATAATATTCCTTAAATGGACAGCATATACTTGATAAAATTCTACAAATGACATCTACGGAGTAAAATATTGAAAGGAGGTTCGATTAAAAAGCAGAATTAACAGTTCATCAATGATACCTTTTAAGCTGAAGTTGTCACATTATGAAACTTATTATGAAACTTAAAATAGGAATTTTCGTTTCTATGAACTATTAAAAATGTCATATATAGAAAAAAAAGATGGTCGCGCCGGGAAACGAACCCTGACCGCAGCCGCATAAAGAAGATTTCCGCTGTCGTTACCAATAACGCAATGGAGGGTTTATTGTTTAATGCGCGTTAAATATACAATTTGTATCGTAAAAAATAGTTAAAACATCTAATTCTTATGTGTTTCCGCAACATTATAGTCTGTCAGTATACGTAACATATACACCATTAATTTCCATATATCTAAAAAAATATAATGCCGTGCCATAAGAAAAAAAACAACATAGTGAGTTTGCGACTAGCATGGATCGAGACCAGCCTGCGCATCCGTGCAGTCTGGTCAGGATCCATGCTGTTCGCTTTCAAAGCCTATTGGAATTAGAGAAACTGTTAGCGAACAGCATGGATCCTGAGCAGACTGCGCGGATGCGCAGGTTGGTCTCGATCCATGCTGGTCGAAAACGCACACTAAGTTGGTTTTCTCATGGAACGGCTCAATTATATATTTTTTTTCTGTTCTTGTCGGACGATCTGGAGGCCAGTGCCTTTTTTAGTATTCGTTTAAAAATTGCGTTATTTCTTAAATTTATTTTAACCCCAAGATTGCATACGGTTACATTAAAAATAAAATAATTTAATTGTGTCAAATGTTTAATCACACTTTAAATTTCATTGTGTATTACAATATTGACTGGGGATAAGAAATATCCGGTCAGTGTTGTTTCAAGCTGGGTCATAAAAATATGTTAACCCACTTACTACAGGTGATAGGTACTTTTTATGTTTCATGTTTTTTTGCATTGTAATATACATATCACATTCCTTCTTCTGTCTTTATATCGTCTTTTTTCTTTCTCTCGGGGATTTAGCTTTCATGATTTTTGCACTCATGTCATAAATCTTATGACAGACGGAGGAATCAGTACAAACTATTACCCAGCCTTAGAATTAACAGTAATAAGTTATCGTAAAGGACATGTTAATAGAGTTGCATATACTGATATCGAACAGTAAAGATCCTGGCTCAAATTTCACGAAAACACTTGAGGTATCATTTTTTTTACTGGGGTAGGGGAAGCGCAATGGTAAATAGATCGAATTCTTAAATGGTGACCACCCCCACCATTTTTCACCTTTTTTATTTTTTGAATCGATAGTGAATGAAACATGTACGCTTTTTCAAATTGTTAAAAAACAATGGGGCAGTTTCAATAAATACGGGCGTCTTTTACGCAACATTTTGGTGAAACTCGACGTCAGTGTTTTGCGTTCAAATCGTTTTCCTCCAATCATCTCGCATACCAGAGGTCTACCGTGTTTCCCGGTTCGTCTCGGGATTTTGACGAATCTCTGATGGATGAGAATGGCCTCCAATATGACGTCTAATTAAACTTGACAAATTATAATATATCATCGGAGAGATAATTTTAACACAACCAATGTTGCCGTATTTTTTGTTGTATATAGAAACGCTACTTAGAAAACCTATTAAGTACATCATTTTGCGCCCTGCTGGTCATATTTGAAGATTTACAGCTGTAAAATGGAGTAAAACTGAGAACTGAAAAAATACCAGTCAATCGGAAATATCGTCAACTTTAATTTGTGAAAATGTCATAATGGTCCGTTGAAAATCGACTTAGAATAACAGATTAAGCTGAGCAATTACTTATTGTTTGTACATGTATGGTCTTGAAAGTAAATGTTTGTTTTAGATGTATAATATGTAACGATTTTAAATATGTTAGACACCATATTCATATTACTAAATATTACTTTTATTTGACAATAAATAAAGTATTATATACATATTCGACTTGTTCCGCATTTCACTATTAATTTAAACTTCATTCAAGTACATCGTTAAGTAAAGCGTTCGCCTGTAAATGCATAAGATAAAAAATTATAACGACCAAAGCTATTAGTTATCGATTCACCCCACCCCGACCCCCGTGTTACTACAACAACAACACTTAGTACGGAAATCAACAAATTGGATTATTTGTTCTTAGGTAAAGCTCTCCCGCTTTATCGGTTTTAAAGATGTTACTAAAAGTTGGTAATGCAAAAGATCTATAGTATTTATGTATTTTAGGTCACTATAAAATTCTTTAAACTTTCAGATTAATCATCAAATTCTACATAATATAATTTTTTATTATTACCAACCTTTTTTGATATAATACTTTGAAAAAAAACAATACGCATCACAACCGCTTACATAGACTTACAAAGTCTGTAGAGATAAAATAATCTGTAATAGTATTAATTTCTTCATACTGACACTGATATTTTCGCAGAAAAAAAAAATATTCTCTCTAGATAGAGGCAAGAGATGTTGTAATTTTTTTCAAAAGTGCCATCTAGAAAAAAGCGTTATTTTGTCAGATTACCGGTACCCATTTTCTAAAAATAAAAGAATGTAATTATTAACTTCATTAATGCTTTTCCGAGATTCCAGTTTTGATCGAATGAATGAATGTGCGTGCCGCCGTAATCATTCTTAAAGCTAGCCTCGGCTACCTAGCTTCTACGAAATAAAACTTCTATCAGGAGTTGTTTTTGCCTTTGCAACTTTAATCTCGTTTAACCCCAATGATATTCATCAAATGATTTTTGCACGATATTTTTTTTTATTTCAAACACATCAACTTTTGGTGACTGACATCCTTGTAGCCTTTTGGATGAAAGAATGAATGAAATAATAGTTAAATGATGAGTTGTGAAAAAATGATCAATCGAATGAATGAATGATTGAATGAATGAATGAATGAATGAACTATTTAACGGCTATTCCGGATTTCTTTTTTATATGAAGATTACAAAATTAAACTGACCTTTCTGACGCTTCTGAATTTGTTAAAGCAATAAAAAGCAACCCGTGTTTCCGATTAATTGAAATATAATTCATGGTCTGGTTTGTCACAAAAAAAAATCAGTTTATTAAAAATTGAAACATATTAAATCAAAGAAGTACTTACCCGTGACTTCCTTTCCCTCTGAAATATGCAATATACAGATTATCGCGTGCGGTCACTTGAGCCAGATGTTATCGCTTCGAGATATGAACGCGCGAAGCGTGACGCGCGAAGCGTGTTCCCAACTGATTGGATACCTAATATCTATGCATTAAAGATCCCACTTAATTTGCGCTAATCTGTGTTAATTGGCATTCATCGAGTTTCTGATATTGTCAATTTGCAGGTAGAAAAATGTTAGAAATTGTCAGACCGGATTACCAGGCTTAGGGTACATGAGCTATCTATCTGATTTAGTTAATATGCATACAATTATTATCAATTAATGTTGCAGTAAAACTGTTCGGCAGAAATTATATGTACAGTTTATTTTCGTGGAGATGGGTAAATCAGTGTAAATGCTTATATCATTTTATTTAATGAAAGGCACTCATTAATCTTTGCCAATATATTTTCGAGCGTTTTCGTTAATTTTAAGCAATATTTGTATTTTATACAGTTAATCAACGTTACCACGGTTATCATTTCTTTAAAGTAAAGTAATGTGATGTTATCACTACCTATTTTATCGTTATAATTTTTTTTTCTCTTAAAGTATTTATTTTCTAGTACGCTTGTGACAGGTAATGTGTCTTTTTGCCTAGAATATTTTAAATAATCGACTTTTTTACAACGGGTGAATATGATAACGTTTAATAAATGGACCATAAGTATCACGGTGCGTTTGACAAATAAGTGGAAAGTTTGCAAATAAAATTTAGGGGAAAAAGTATGGCCAAAACTCGAACCCACTACCCTGATATTGGCAGCTAAACGCTTTGCCGCTCAGCTACTGCACATGCAACAGTATAATATCAACTAAGAATAATATATGTAATATTTGTATCGCTATTATGTTTGGACATTGAAAATGAATTTACGGAAATATACGAAATATTCACATATGGTAGGTCAATACTAAAGGACCCTACATCCACGAGAAATTAAGTAGTCTGCCACAGTGTATACTAGAGGGGACATAGGAAACATTTTATTTATCACGTGCACACGTGTTAGCACCACATTCGCACATGTTAGATACCACGTGCGAATGTGTTGATTAACACGTGCGCACGTAATAACTATCTTAGCTAACACGTTCGCATGTAATAGCTATCACGTTCGCAGTTGTTAGCTTACACGTGCTAACGTGAAAAATTACCAACCAAACTTGTCGAGATATCAGCCATTTTTCAAGAACAAGAAACACTTACTTCGTAGATTACAGCTAACTATAAATAACACTTCCTTATGAAAGACATCCATTTAGAAAAATTGCAGATCTTTCACGCTTTTTCATTGATCAGCTAACACGTGCGCACGTGTTAGTTATCACATAGGCACATGGTAGTATAACGTGCTGTCACTTGCGCACGTGATAGTTATCACCCGCGCACGGGTGAATTACCACATACGCACGTGGTAGCTAACACGTGCGCACAGAAAAAATAAAATATTTCCTATGTCCTCGCATGCCACAGTACTATACATAGAACAATCTGCAGAATTACTTCGAAACAAAAGTCAAAGGATATGAAAATTTTCGCTTAAACTTTATAATTAAGTAACAGCTGAAAGTGAACATTGAACAAAAAGGTATAATATACAATTTTTAAAGCTCTTGAATTATATTAAACTGAATGATATCGGTATTTATGTGCTTCTTATTACCAAAATGCTATGTATCTACAGTTGGTTAAAGGTCTGACCTACCCGTGTGGGTCTCCGTGGTCGAGTGGTTTAGATCGATGTCTTCAAACCAGTTGCCCATCACCGATGCGGGTCAAGCCTCACTCAGAGTGTTAAAATTCTCCATGTGAGGAAGACATTAAGCAGGAGCTCGCTCGTGATGAAATAATGCACGTTAGGGCACCTGGGGTAGTCCTCCACCAAGAAAACAGGAAAGTCGCTAAAGGACCTATAAGTGTGTCAGCGCAAGGTTAATCCCAACAAAAAAAAAAAAAAGAAAAACACACACACACAAAAAAGACCTACTCGGTCGGTAGCAGACGATACTGTATTAAATCGAACGAAAGGCGTTTGTTCGAATCTTTGGACGCAGACACATTATATCGATTATTTTGCGTCTGTAAAAATATTAGAATTGATTTTATAAGTAAAGTATCAATACATGTCTTATATATATTTTCAGTACAAAATATAAATGGATTAGTTCCTCTATTTTTTTTTCTATAAATATTTGCATTGTATGCACAAGCGTTGGAAATGTGCAGAAAAAGAGTTAATTTATGCTTGCGTTAGATTTTTACAATGACGATGATCCACGGATGTATTTATCACTACAAATAGATAGGGATGAATTGATTAATCTTTTTCTTTTCTCAATCGGCTATTTAGATTAAATGTTAAAATAAACCGGGAACGCGCTAGACGAAATGATGGATTCATTCATGTTTGATTTTAAATTTATACCTGTTTTGGTCCGTGAATGCTTTTTTCAGTTCATGTCATATTAGTATTAAACATTTCTTTCTTTCAATATTGGCATTCATTCTACATACACGTACAAGTTCGAAAACGTGCAAAACGTTTGACCTTTGAAATGGCCGGAGAATATAATTTTCACTACACATATTGATTGCATCCCGTATTATTTGAAATATATAAATTATTTAAATCCCGTAATATCCGGCATATACGGGAAATATACGGAGTTGTATACGAAGAATATACGGGAAATTTAAAACCTGTATTTTCGAAATATACAAACTATACATACCCCGTATATGCAGAATATACAGGAAATATACGGAGTTGTATACAAAGAATATACGGGAAATATAAGTCCCGTATTTTCAAAATATACAAATTATTTAAATCCCGTATTTCTAGCATATACGGGAAATATGCGGATTTGTATACCAAGCATATACGGGACATATACGTCCCGTATTTTCGAAATATACAATTTTTTAAATCCCGTATTTCCGGCATATACGGGAAATATAAGGAGCTGTATACGAAGAATATACGGGAAATTTAATCCCTGTATTTTCGAAATATACAAACTATACATATCCCGTATATGGGAAATATACGGGGTTGTATATGAAACATATACCGGAAATATACGTCCCGTATTCTCGTAATATACGGATTTATGTATTCCCGTACACCAGACATATACGGGAATATACGGTGTTGTATACGATCAGAATAACCTTTTTTAGAATTTCCCGTATTTCAATAATATACGGGGTATCGTATACTAAGAATTCCGTATTTCATAGTATACGGAAATCCGTATTTTATAAGTATACGGACTTTTAAATATACAAGCTCGTACACGCCCGTATTTCAGTTTTCCCGTATTTCTTCCCGTATACGGGTAATATACGGGATCCCGTACACTCCCGTATATTAACTCTTTTTTCGCAGTGCAAAACACAAAGAAAAAAACCTGAGAGCAGACACGAAATGGCCCGGAAGGCTCAAACCTTTGTCCTTGAGTTGTGACCTTGACCTTGAACCGACATGGCTGACTCATGGGTTCTGCACATCATTTTGATGAGATGATCATTTGACCCTAGATTCATGATTATCGTTAAACATTTCGAGGGGTTTAGGAGATACAGGGCGGACACAAAATGAAAGGCTCAAACCTTTGACCTTGAGTTGTGACCTTGACCTTGACCAACATGGCTGATTCAAGGGTTCTGCACATCGTCTTGATGAGGTGATCATTTGACCCAAGTGTCATGAAAATCCTTAAGGTGTTTAGGAGATACAGAATCAGATCGGACACAAAATGTTACGGAAGGATTCCTATAAACCCCACCACTCGTGGCGGGGGATTAACAAAACAGAAAGAATGCACATGTATATTCTCCGTACTGCCATCTATCTATTATTGACTAATAAACAAATTGGCGAAGAAATTATGTAGTAATTAATTAATTAAAGACGCACATAGAGGTGCGAAAGTGATGATCTCATAAAATTATCACTTTAAAAAGGCACACGAAAGGATCGAACGCCGGTATGTTCAATAGAGCCGCATACCGGCGTTCGATCCTTAACGTGCGCTGATTCTCTTTGTTTTTCCCTTATGTTTTTTTTTATTTTTAACTGTTGGTTTTGTTTTGTTTTAAGAATGAATAACGGTATCTCAGATATGTATCGAGTACGTTTTAATATAACAAAATGTCGGCCGATATGATATGAGTGCGTAAATACGGCGAAATAAACAATTAATTCACGAAAAGTAAATAATTAATCACAAGAAATGTAATTTATTTAACTAATACATGTATAATGATTCTTTATAATACAGTCTATCAAAGTCGGCTACCTTGACTTGCATGTTCATATACGATATGTATACATAGAGCCGGCTACCTAGACCAGTCCTTTAGTCCAGGTAGCCGGAACCGACTACGTAGACTAAAGGTCTAGGTAGCCGTAAAAAGGACTTTGCGTGAATTGCGGCTATAATGTGTAAGGTACTCATTGGCGAGATAGGCTAGATCTAATCTTGACACTAGATCGCCGTCAGGATCTCGCAAAATTACAAATTATTTACGCAAAAATCGTTTACAGTATGGCGTAGATCTATGTAGAATCTTTATATAGCTACATGTGCGGCTGTACGATAACCCAGGCAACTCTTCGTTCGTTCAACTTGTTTAGATCTACAAGTTTAACGGGGCTGGGGGAGGGGCACAACTCTAGAACAAAGACGTCACCGCCGAGGCGCATATCGCCGATAGCGGATAGGTATGGTAGTGTCAATGTTAAAGGTGTCAGGGGTTCTCCCCATGGAAATTTTTGAAATACAATATGAAATGGTGGCATTTTGTGCATTTACAGGTCTAAATGAGGTAATGGAGTGGTCATGCAGTCCCTTCCTGATGGGATGGGGGTCAGGGGGATCTCCCGGGTCTCCCCAAGAAAAAATTTCAAATATTTCCTCGTATGCATTTTTTCTTGAATAAGTCAGTTTTGATTAAATACATTAGGTTCGGCACGTAGGCCTAATAATTGTCGATCAAAGGCTGAACTGACTGTGACGTTACTTGACCAGTACTTTAAATCAAACGATTTAGATATTCTAGATCTAAAAGAAAAAAATGGCAAAAAATGTCTGAGCGTTCTTATAACTTTTTAGTTTTTTTATTGTATTAAACACTCAATTATTGCATGACTGCGGCATTTTCCTTTGAAGTTTTGTGTTTTCTAAATTCTCGTATCACCACGGTTACAGTAGCCGTGCTCTAAATTCCGTTGCACACAGGTATCACTCACAGTTTTCTCTGTCTGGGATGTAGAACGTCACAATACACACAAATTAGCAAGTGTTGCTGTGATATTAATGGTATTGAAAATGATAAGCTATTTGAAATAATTTATTCACTTTATTTCTGTAGTTTAGTTCTCAACATCTTGATTTAAAACTTGATTTTTAAGTAATATAAAAATATAAAAAATAATTATGATATTCTAATCAGTTTAAAAATTCAAATTACGTTTCTGGCAAAGCTTTACAATATATGCTCTTAAGTATTAAACCTGAAACATTGGGTGAATTCGGGTAACTGAGCCAGTTACCGATTATACAAGAATTTTTTCCGATTTAGGGTTGTGCCCCTTATGCAATAAGTTACCATTTTATTTACTTTCTGAGAATAAAACTATGTATTGCTGGCGGGAAAATTGAAATTTTGAATTATCATCTCTGAAAGTGGGAATAAATAAATGAACGTAATCTGGTAGGTACCACGTAAATTTCTCATGTTAGAATTGTGGAATATACCTGCTGTACAAATCTGCGATTTAGAGTGTTAAGTTAAGATAAAATCAAATGTTTATGTTTTGTAAGAAATGTAAGCAATCCGTTTCAAATGATGCGGGTAAAAATATCATATTTAAATGAGGATCTTCGCACAAATACGAATTTCAAACATGTTGAACATTCTTGCAAATGTTAATGGGGCACTAAGACAGGTTTACAGAGGCTTTTAAAACCAAACCGTTGTGCACATGCCATGGAAAAATACATCGTTTATATTAATGAAAATGAGGGACATGGCATTGTTAGTTTTGGTCTAATTTCTCTTATCCGCTATTGTTACACTTTTAAAAGTACTGGAACGCACGTTTGTGTGAATTATGAAAATTACGCCGAATATATCAAATTTGGTTGATGGGTGCTTTGCTATATAAAATGGAGCAATGGGTGTATTTGTTCTAGAATGAGCAGCAAACGCACGTTAGTGTTGACATATGTGACAGTATTTTCTAGTTTATTACGGATTAGCCAATATAATTAACATCTTTAAAGAAATGGCTCGGTTATATGAACACTGTCGGGTAAATGAGACATACAACGTTCGGTAACTTCATTTGACGTCACGTCTATCGGCGCTATCCGAGATGACGGACATACAGTTGATCTAGTTGTATTTCAACACGGATATGAAATATGCTGATATTTTTAATGAAATTAGTTAACATTGAATTACCTGTTATTCATAAAAATGCGACAGCGCGTAAATTTTCATTGATACCTCGTCACGAGTGGTGGAGGTTATAGGAATGGTCTCCGTCCGTTCTTCCGTCCTTCTGACCGTCTGTAACATTTTGTGCTCGCTGTGTATAATATCCTAAACCCCTTAAAGGATTTTCATGAAACTTGGGTCAAATGATCACAACATCAAGACGATGTGCACCACTTATGAGTCTGACATGTCGAGCCAAGGTTACAACTCAAGGTCAAAGGTTTGAGCCTTCCATTTTGTGTCCGTCCTGTATCTCCTTAACCCCTAGAGGGATTTTCATGAAACTTGGGTAAAATGATTACCTCATCAAAACGATTTGCAGAACTTGAACTTCTGAGTCAGCCATGATGACTTAATAAGGTCAAGGTCACAACTTAAATCAAAGGTTTGAGCCGTCCATTTTATATCCGCTCTGTGTCTCCTAAACACCTTGAAGGATTTTAATATGACTTGGACGTATTATTCCCCTTATCAAGACGAGGTGCTTAAAATTCACCCATGCCAGCTCAAGGTCATACCTCAAATGTTAAATGCTTCCATCTATTACGATCAACTATTTTACTATCAAAAACAGTGGCGGGGAAATAGCTGTCTTTCAGACTGCCTTGTTTGATTTTGACCAAATTTGCTCACAACTCGTGTTGCTTAGTTTAAAGAAATTCATCCCAATATTTTGTGCGCAACTCAATCGCACAGCAAGCGATAACAACTGTAATTATTTAAGGATCCGCCACCGAATGTGCATAATTGTCGGATATGCAGCGCTCTTGCACAAAAAAAAATATCGTAGGACTGACAATATAGGTCGTGCATATTTTACCTTTAAAAGTGATGGTGTTTTATGGGAGGAGTAGTCGTAGGAAGTTCGTGTTCAAAAAATCATCTTGCTCGGACTACATTGTGGACAGCCAAGTAAAACTGTTCACTGTTGATGTATAATAATAATATCATATTTTGATATTTCTGAAAAGAAACAGAAATACCCTTTACATAATTATTTATTTATTTACCATTGTGAAATTCTCACGCTGATTTTCCTATCACGTAAATTGGTCAATTCTGTTTACGTTTTTCTTTTGCAAGTATCAAACTTAAACATTCAATTAAATTTCGTCAACATAAATGATACTTTCATTCAATGATATTTACAGAAATTACAAATGGTTTGGCCAGTACTCCATATACCTTAAAGACGCACCACACACACACAAAAAGCACCACACACACACACACACACACACACACACACACACAAACTGTATTCTTTTGTATTTCCATAATGGTAATTATACATGATTTGTATGAAAAAAAATGATTGATTGATTCGCATAGTGAATTCAACACTTCTGTTTTAAACGAACGGTACTGGCATTTTGTGTTAAAACTGCTGAATTCGGCCATTTTAGACTCAATATTCGCTTATTAGCGACCCTTGCTCCGGTTAACAATTGATAACAGCTATTACATTTGTTAATTTAATTTAATATTTTCCTAACCAGAAACCGGAGCAAGGGTTGCTAATAAACGAATTTTGGAAAAAACGATAATATTTGTTTTTTTTTTTTCACGTATACGAGTAGCCTCCCTTGAAGCTAGGTGCTCGTTGCCAGGCAATGTTATAGGTGGCGCCACTGTCAACATGTGGATGTGAAAACGAAAGTAGATTATTTATCGTGGAATAATTACAATTGTTTACCCTTCTACGTGAAATTTATATGGTAAGTAGATTAAATGCCATTTTGTTGTGTTAAATAAACTAGAAGAGTATTTATTCGATTCTCTTTCAATGGAAATCGAGCAGAATTATTGACACACAATTGTCACAACGATACAGTTATCTGTGACAGTGACACACAATAATTTGCAGTAGTGAATAGAGATATTCAACATTTCTGTATTTTCGAATGATTTTTTTCAGCACTTGATTAGTAACTTTGACATCATTAGAGCTTCGGACATACATAGTAACCGGACAATGTTTATGAAGTCGACAACACTAATGACATAATTTCATAAATTAAAATAAATGGACTCGGAAGGGGTGTCTGTTAATTTATCAACCAAGGAACCCTTAAAACGGTGGTGTTTTGGTCATAAATCTCCACCTTGATAAGACTGCAAAAGAAAAAAATCTACTGACACTGTTTACATTTTGCATTATTTTTCTTATTTGTTTATAACAGTAGATTCAACCTGATGAAAGGTATGTACTCAATGAATTGCATACATGATCACTATATGAATATTTCATATTTACTGAAAGTAATGGAGCAGTAATTTGACCAATACAAGCAAGCAGATATTGTTCATTGATTATTAAAATATGGAATATTTTTCTGATGTCCTTCACAAATAAGACAAACCCTTCAGTTATAAAAGAATGCTTCACTGTCTGCTTCATTGTCAACAGAATATGACTATTATTGTGCTGTCTTGCACTAATCAGGTTTGTTTTGTATTATATTTCAGGTAATGGTATGAATTGAGATGATTTATTTAAAAAATGTTGACAGGCACAATGCCTGTGAAGTTTCTCTGAAGTTATGGCCATTGATTTTCTCAAATTTGCTAAAGTTGACCAGACTTGAGCAGTTCTTATCCTTTGTTCACCAAACTTGACTACTATGCTTACAGCATAATATCTCAGAACAGTTCTATAACTAGGTGGATATTCCCAGTTATGGCCCTTCAGTTACTACTAAAAATGACAGTACATTATCTTTGCTACTCTAAACATCGCTCTAAATCCCTTGCCCTTGAATTAATCAGAATTTTAAAAATATAACATCTGTCTCAGAATTCTGAATAAGGGGTTTATTTTGGCGGTTTGGTTCTGTTGTTTATTCACGTATCAAATGTCAGGTATCACTGTATAAATCTAAACTTGATAGTCTTTTGAATAGAGATGTGTTATAAACATTAAATAGATTTCGTAGAAGCAAGATTTGAGTTGCATTTATGCGGTGAGAAATATGTACTGTAGAAGTTTGAACGCTTTATCTCCTGCTTCAGAATAGGACGGAAAAGGGAAACTTTTGACAATGGAAATTATTATTTATAAATAAATCGTGTAACAATATGTGGATCGTAGCTAAATTTGTTTATTTCCGCGATGATAATTTGCTATGATTTCTTTTATTGTTTAAATACAGCTTGGATACCAGTAATGAATACTTACCCAGTATGAAGGAATTAAATGCGTTGTAATAAGAAAGGACACGCTTAATCAATATCATACTGAAAAGTTTATTTTAATACGCTTGTTGCTGTTAAAACACGCTTACGCTAAATGACGTCATGTGTACATGCGATGACGTTAATATTTTTGTTGCGACCAAGAAAGAGCGCTATTACATTTTATCTACTGACTTAGATTAAGGGCATATTACAATCGAAACAATACATAGCAAAATCGTGTTTTACTAAAATTAATACAGCCATAATCACTTATACGTTGCGAGAATAATTCACTTGGGATACGACCTCGTGAAATTATTCCGCGGACGTATAACCTCTTTCCGTGTATTAATAACATTAAAACCAGATTTTCTATACATTATTTCTTATTTATAATTAAAAGATAGGACAGTAAATTAATCTGATATTACTTAAATACCCTTTAATGGTTTAAAACAAACGTATAGCTATCAAAACAGTTTTAACTACACATATTTGATTAATGTCATTCAGTTTTAAGTCTAGGATACATTTACAACATTGCAACATTATAGCGAAAATTAACTGTTATAGCCTCGTTATTTCTATATTGCTAAGAACGGAAATCCTTTTTCAGCTTCTAGTACAACTTCAAAGTGATGGAGGGAGAATCAAATTTGAATGCATAGCCCATTTATGACTTGAACCTTGTTTTTCCTTTATAATTGTTCCTGATTCAACCGACTGACATGTACTGGAAGGAGAGAGCATTACTCAGTACACTTTCTGCTTATATTGTCACACGGTCACTCTTTTAAAGAACCTAGTATACTGTTCTAAATCCAACACATACACGTAGATATCTCGCGATATGTAAAGACAATCAAAGAAACATCGTTTGTGTCGTTTATGCAAAATAAACGTAAGATTGCGGTAGTAAGTCATATAAACTTCTTTTATTACATACTCATTTTTTTCCCCGTTAAGTTACACTGGTACCGGAAACGTCAATATTGTTCCATACACAGACGGCTGAATTTCATATCGGGTGCGTGACGTAATTCAGTGTGTGTTGTTGCACTTTTTTTCTATTTAGTTCAGTATTGTCAATTCTATTCAGGCTATTGAATAAATTTATGATATTTACATAATATTTATACGTAATAAAAAGGTTATTATCTTTGCATCGGGAACTATGCACTCGTTCTTCAGCGGAGCAATATTGCGCTCCTAAAGTCGCGCAATATTTCCGCTGAAGAACTCGTGCATATTTCCCGATACAAAGCTAATAACCTATAGATATTGTGAAAATATGCATGGTATGCAAAAACAAACTTTAGACAAACACAATTTTAGAGATAATACATCAAATGAGAGGCTATAACCAATCTAATTGCTCAAATAAACAGATACTTGAAAAGAAACTGTATAAGAAGGTCAAAATTATTTACGCCAGATATGTTAAACCCAATTATAAAAAAAATTCCAAAACTAAAGCAACGCCCATACGCCAACCAAGTATTGAAATATACATCCTATTGAAAATCAGCTGTTCAGGAATGTCTAACACAGTTCCTGACATTAGCCGTTCGAGAATATATCTGATCCAGAACCGGAGGTTATTCGTTTGAGAATGTCTATCCCAAACAGTCTGGTTAGTCAATGCAGATCATGCGTGTTAGTCATTTTGGAACGTCTAACCCAGACAGGTGGGTTAGTCATCCCAGAACGTCAACTGAAACAGAAGGATTAGACATTCCAGAATGTCTAATTCAGACAGGCGGGTTAGTCATTCCAGAACGTCTATCTTAGTCATTCCTGAACTTCTAACTCAGACAGGCGGGTTAGTCATTCCGAAACGTCTAACTTAGTCATTCCTGAACGTCTAACTCCGACAGGCAAGTTAGTCATTCCGAAACGTCTAACTTAGTCATTCCTGAACGTCTAACTCAAAACAGAAGGATTAGTCATTCCAGAACGTCTAACTTAGTCATTCCTGAACGTCTAACAACATGCAACGACAGATGCTCCATTAGCGATGCTCACTCCTGTGATTAAGACCGACAGAGTCATCTAAATTACCAGATGCGGAGAAGCGGTAAGTAAAGAACGACTTGGTATATCCTTAGAGCAATATTGATTCATGAAATAGAATTGTAAACACTAGGCAGTTGGTTTTGTTTCCAGTCAGCCCTCGACACTATAGGCAAAAGGAAAGCAGTTTTACCACGGATTCATTGTTAGTTATTACGGAAGATAGGGGAGACATTTCTGTTCTCTTTATTAGTGTAATTATATAAGAAATACCACTTATAGGCTGTTCAAAACACAAAAGGCCTGAAGTCTAGATTTAATAAAAAGTCCAGACTTAAATTATATACTGTTTAATAATGAAGAATTAAGAAATGAAGGTATTAGCATAATTGATGAACTATTAAAAAAAATGTTACCAGAAAAACATGAAATGTTATATAAAAAAAATATTTTTCTTGAATTTACACTTTTACTAAAAATATTTTTAATAAATTATATATAAATGGAACAAAAAATAGTATTAAGGTCTGAAGCTGTTAAAAAACGATAATAAAAATACTCCAAGCAATTTTACAGTCAGATTCAGTCGTTCCTTAATTTTAGATAAAAATATAACTTATGTTGTTGGTTTGAATAGTATTAACACTATGACTTACTATTGGCATAATATTAGTGACGAATAAGATAATAAAATAATTCGTTACAATAATGGTAAAGAATGGAAAGATATTATATTTCAAAATGGTTCTTACAGTTATACAGACATCAGATAATTATATCAGAGAAACAATAATAAGTAATGGTGATTTTGAATTTGATAAATCAGACGTTGCTCCAATAAGTCTGGAATTTGACTTAAGTAGTTTTAAAATATTAATTTCAATTCATGATAATTTTATGTTGGATTTAAGAATGTCAAATTTTCATACAATGCTTGGATTTGAGAAAAAAGCTTTGAGAAATACTGAATGGGGAACTACAACATCAAATATAACTAACTCTGTGGATACAATTTACATTCATTGTGATCTTATTGATGATCAGATCAGATCAACAATAAAGCTCCGCAGCTAGCCAGGAGAATGCAGAGCCTGAGTATAACCTGCAAAGTAGCACTTCAGTGGATTCCATCCCATTGTGGACTTGCAGGCAATGAAGAGGCAGACAAACTGGCTAAGCTAGGAGCTCAGTCAGAACAACCAACAAAACCTGTGAGTTACAAGGAGAAAGTTACCATCATCAAGGCACTAACAAGACCAATGGTGGAGGAAGATGCTTTTTATCTCCTTGATCGGTCTGAACAAGTGATGATTGTCAGGCTCCACTCAGGGCACAACAAGTTCAATGCTCACATGTAAAAGAAATACAGACTGACATCATCGCCAACTTGTCTATGTGGCGAAGAAGATCAGACTGCATATACTTCAGAGATGTAAAAGGCATGACCAGGAGCGAGCTTTGGGTTTGGAACAAAACATGTTACCCTCAAGTCAAATTCAAATAACATTACACTTTACAAATGACGATGAATTAATGTACAGAGCTGATGCTGCTGATGCAGGTAGGGTAATTGTAACTAAATTAATGTTGTGGGTTCCACGTTTAATTTTCAATGACTATGGATTTAATTTAATTTCTGAAAGATATATGAAAGCCACAAGTTGGAAATACCTTCGTGAAATGATTTCACAGTCAACAGATATGCAACAGGTTAATACGACTTTTAGAATAACTGGTGTAACAAAACCTGAACATGTATTTGTTTATTTACAACGACCTGATAAAAGTAACATAATCCACATTTATTAGATACATTTAAGGTTAATGCAGCAGATAATGATTGCAAGCTGAAATCTTGCCGTCTTGATGTTGGTAACGGTGTTTTTATCCCGAAACGAAATATACAAGTATATCAAGAATTTATGAAGATGTTCATAATTATTTTCATAAATGTAGTAGGGTCATTTATCCCTATTGGATACCTCTTTTCCTAATTGTCCCTGATTTTATAGTTCATTGATTTTAGTTCACGAAATCTCGTGTTCTGGGAGATTTCGCGGGACTTTCTGAAAGTTGTTTGAATGGAAAAGACGTTGGATATCGCTTGGTATCAGATGTACTTTTTACAAGTTTTACTCTTCATCTCAAGCTCTTTTTAGTCTCTCTGCAATTGGTCATCTAACAAAGGTAACTGCTGGATTGATTTAAACCCCTTTCATAGAAGTATCTTTAGATTTTGATAGTTTCGGTGCTGCAGAATTTAAGTATTGTATTGTGAATTCGCGATTAAAGATGGCGGTCTCAAATACAACTTTTCATATTTTCTCATGTTTGGAAATATTTAACAAGCATGTTATTATTAACCAGTTGTTTATTTTAACAGCGAATTCCAGCACAGCACAGTAGAAGTTTGTATGAATTGCAGAGTGATTTGTGGTTTACAGTTCGGAGGAATACTCGGACCACTGCGCTTAATTGTTAATTTAATTATACATGAATACAGCCATATTTTGTATATTGATCCTATAAGCCCAGTAACCGGTTCGAACCAGAGTACAGACCGTACCGCTTTATTATGCGACGAACCATGCCGGCTTGAACCTGTGAGCCCGGTTTCTAAGTCTTATGTATATATATGTATGTTAGGAGAGACAGAATGCTTTGTGTTCATTAATTAATTATCAGCTCTCTCGCATTATATTATAAGGCTCTTGGTTCTGTATTTTCAGAGCCAGAGTTACGAGGATTATGAGATTAATGAGGATTATGCTAAGAACAGCTTTGGTAGTAATATAAGGGATGAATCTGAAATGACAAAGATTGTTGTAGAAGTAAATATAGTTATAGAAGTGAATAGATTAAATCCACGTCTGACGTCTGGTTTGTATTTAAATAAAGTAAGGAAAATCAACGAGATTACAAATGGTGCCCCCAGTGAGAAATCGTGTCTAGATGGTCAAAATCAGGCGTGGTGACTATTCATAGATACATTTTCAGTATAATTTAGCTGTGCAGAAACTTTTCAGTTAAGTAACCTAGTATTTTCAACGAATGGTCTACAAAGAAGCATTATACTTTGTAAAAACGTTTGGTATCGAACGACTCAAGTGCAAGACGGCTACAGACAAACTGTAATTTGATGTGTGATTTAAGTCCAATTACGAAATTCTTGTGTCAATAACAATTTAAACTATATGTTCCAGAATAAAATTAAAACAGACTTCAAAGTCAAATTGTGCACATACAAATTTATAGTGGATGCTTGAAATAGAAATTTCATTCATCACTCTTTTCTGAGATTGGATCAAAGATTTAGTTTCAGAAAATAAATCTATTCTGGAAAGTATAGATATTGCATGATAGAAATATTAGGAAATATTTATTTATATAAAATCAGGTGTTATCGGTCTTATAATTAATAGATATTTTCGGGTTAATCGAAGTTAATTGCGTGTTCTTTGAACAAAGTAGTAATTAATTACTTAAGGTTACTTAAGGTAGTGAACACCCATATAGTGGATACCTACACTTAAACATTAAGCGACTTTTATTTAAATTAAGGTGTTGCACACCCACTTAGTGAATGCTAGTTCATTAAGGTAGTAGTATACCAACTTAGATAAATAATTAAGGTGGTTGCATTCCAACTTTGGTAAATCATATTCTTTTAACATACTTAGACTTTAGTTGTCTAGTATTACAGTTCGTTAGAATTATTTTGAGGTAGTTATATCCACAACCTTTTACTTTAAGATAGTTGTATACCACAGTTATTATTAAGGTAGTTGTATACCACAACCATTTACTTTAATGTAGTTGTATACCACAGTTATTATTAAGGTAGTTGTATACCACAACCATTTACTTTAAGGTAGTTGTATACCAAAAATATTTCCATATAAGGTAGCTAGACCTACACATTAGTGGTAAACTATTCAGTGCAGTATATTAATTTACTTAAGGTGTATGGAAACCACTGTGTTCTGCCGTTAGTGTCGGCAAAGATCATTCAAACCGAATAAACTTACAGTCATACTTAAGGTATCTGAGTACCTCATAACATTTTACCTAGTGGTTAGTTAGTGGTGATAGGCCACCCTGGGTGTGATAGGATGTATTCATTACTCCGCTACAGGTTCTATTGGCCTTGTATTTTTGCAGATGTGGAAAAGTGGGTTAGTCATTGTGACAGATGTATAAAAAGGAAGTCTTCTGGTAACATAAGGGCCCCATTTGTCAACATAGTCACAATTTACCCTTTGGAGCTAGTTACAATGGACTTCTTATCTGTGGAACCATCAAAGGGAGGAATAGAACATATTTTAGTGGTCACAGACCATTTCACAAAATATTCCCTAGCTATACCCTGCAAGAACCAAACAGCTAAAACCACAGCAGAGGCCCTGTATAACAGTTTCCTTGTTCACTATGGTATTCCCACAAGGTTACATGCAGATCAAGGCGCAAACTTTGAATCAGAGTTATGCAAGATCATGGGCATTAAGAAATCTAGAACCACACCATATCACGCAATGGGGATTGGAACATCAGAAAGATACAAGAGGACACTCTTTAACATGCTGAGTACACTAGATCCAGAACTAAAGAAAGACTGGAAGTATATTCCATTTCTGGTTTATGCCTATAATTGTACTGTTCATGAAACCACTAAAATGTCACCTTTTGAACTCATGTTTGGTAGAGAACCAAATCTACCCATTGATTCAGTATTTCAAGTAGAAACAGAAACAAACAACACAACTGCAAAAGAATACCTCAATGATCTAAAAGAAAGACTTAAAGAAACTCATGATATTGTTAAGAAGGTCTCAGCACAATCAAAGAAGAGACAGAAAGATGTTTATGATAGAAAAGCAATGGCTTCTGCACTAGAAATTGGAGACAGTGTACTTGTTAAAATTCTTTCTTTTGAAGGCAGAGATAAAATAGCAGACAAGTTTGAACCAGATGTATATAAAGTAATAGACCAACAAAACAGAAGTATTCCTGTGTATGTCATTAAATCATCAAAACGTGTAGTCAAGAAACTACACAGAAACCGTCTACTGCCAGTTGGAAATGTGTATGACACTTCTACAAAGGAAGAACAGAATTTAGATACAGAGAAAGAAGGGCAATACAGTGAATTAAGTCCTCAAGTTAAACCTGTTCCTAGACCAAGACCAATACCAAGGACATGAACTTCACTTAGTGGTGGAGTTGCAGCGTCTTCAAAACCGGCCAGTTTCAGTCAAGAAAAATACAGAAGAGATGCAGAAAGAGAAAGAAAAGAATGTGACGTCACAGATACAGAATCTGACTCAGGAGAGTATGTTTCACAAACATACTATGAAGGGGACGCCCTTACACCTTGTCTAGATAGAGATGGAGATAAAGAGATAAGTGAGACTGATAAAGAGACTTAAATACAGATGAAGGAACAGAAAGGACTGAAGAAACAACTGGTGACACTAATAGTGACGCAAAAGGAGAACATACAGATGAGGACACTTCTGATGATGACACAAATGATACTGAAGCAGCAGTACCAATATTTAGACGGTCAGAAAGACCAAAGAAATTGCCAGCATGGATGAAAGATTACCATGTAGGACAACAGACAGTAAGAGGGACAGAGAACAAGGACACCAAACTAACAAATCTGAACAGAATCGTGTCATCAGGTCTGCTATATACCTTGGAACCTGACTTAGTACAGATTATCATACAGGCTTTGTTGAAATGAGTTTTTATCATGTTTTGACCACTAGATGCATTTCTATGTCATTGCAACTTCTGTCATTGTTCATTTATGTAAATGTATACTGCACCTATGTATGAACTATTTTATGTACTTTGTACTTAGATGAACTTGAAGTGAGCTTGATAGCAAACAAACTATATCATAACCCTTATATCATACAGATCTATAGTATAGTACCAGTTGATATAGATAGTAGACATTGTCATACAATGTTTAATTGTAGAAGTACATGTAGAGGAAGAATGGTAGGGAATACTAATTATACAATCCTAAGAGACTACATGTATGTAGTACTTACTTTAACATTCTGTCTTCTCTATTAAATTGTGAGACACAATTTAGCAGACAGGAAGGCCATGTATGTACAAATGTATTAATACAGCATGGATAGTTGTATTTAATTTGTAGTACAGATAGCAAGTATAATAGAAAATACAGCCAAACTCAAACTTAAATGGTGTAGATTAAGCTACTGATGTTACATATATATATATATATATATATATATATATATATATAATATATATATATATATATATATATATATAATATTGTTCTACAAATATTTGTGCTTTTATCATATCTTGTATAAAGTTAATACAGTGTTATGAAGATGTAGACTATATCTAAAGATAACATAGACTCTTTAGTCTGGTTCATTTGGAGATTGCTCTTATATTTTAATATAAGCAATATACCAAGACAAGTTTACAAGTTTTACTCTTCATCTCAAGCTCTTTTTAGTCTCTGCAATTGGTCATCTTATATAAAGTTAACTGCTGGATTGATTTAAACCCCTTTCATAGAAATATCTTTAGATTTTGATAGTTTCGGTGCTGCAGAATTTAAGTATTGTAATGTGAATTCGCGATTAAAGATGGTGGTCTCAAATACAACTTTTCATATTTTCTCATGTTTGGAAATATTTAACAAGCATGTTATTATTAAGCAGTTGTTCATTTTAACAGCAAATTCCAGCACAGCACAGTGGAAGTTTGTATGAATTGCAGAGTGACTTGTGGTTTACAGTTCGGAGTGCTTTGTGGTTTACAGTTCTTACAGAACTGGTAAGTGTAGTTATTTAAGTATTATTTAGTTACTTTTGTGATATAGTTGCAGCTGTATTTGTTTGTAACATATACCTTTTAGATATAGGCATTTTAATATGTTTTATAAGTAAATAAGGAATACTCGGACCACTGCGCTTAATTGTTAATTTAATAATACATGCATACAGTCATATTTTGTATACTGATCCTATAAGCCCAGTAACCAGTTCGAACCAGAATACAGTATGTTAAGAGAGACTGATTGCTTTGTGTTCATTAATTAATAATCAGCTCTCTCGCATTATATTGTAAGGCTCTTGGTTGTGTATTTTCAGAGCCAGAGTTACGAGGAATATGAGAGTAATGAGGATTATGCTAAGGACAGCTTTGGTAGTATTATAAGGGATGAATCTGAAATGACAATGATTGTTGTAGAAGTAAATATAGCTATAGATGTGAATAGATTAAATCCACGTCTGACGTCTCGTTTGTATTTAAATAAAGTAAGGAAAACCAACGAGATTACAAATGGAGCCCCCAGTGAGAAATCGTGTCTAGAAGTTCAAAATCAGGCGTGGTGACATAAATAAACCCACATTTATCAAATTTTAAAAGTTTGTTTGGATTTGTTCCTTTTAACTTTGAATTTAAAAAGGAAGGAATAACAGAAGATTCTAAGCATATTACATTACACTTCCGTTTAAATACACATACCACTGCAAGATATCGTATTTACGCAATTGTATTATATGAAGAAACAGTTAAAATAAATACTATTTGAAATGAACTTGCTATTGTGTAAATAAAAAATATATAAAATATAAAACTCAATTTTATCAAATTAATATATAATGGTAGCAAATTATCAACAGATGGACAGAAAAAAATAGCACAAGCTTATAATGATAAAATTCTACTTTTAGATTAAAACGAACAATTACGTGGAAACGTCCGTTTACTTTTAACAAAAACACAAATTGAAAAGTCTTTTAGGAATAAAAAGGGATTAGAAATTACAATTTCTAAAAAAACAAATGTACAGTTAATGTGAGAACGACGGATTTTTAGGAGCTCTGGCTGGTTTGTTAGGTCGAACAGTACTTCCGGTAGCTGCAAAAATAGCTCCAAAAATATTAGGGCCGTTAGGTGTTGGGGCCATTTCGGATCTTGCCAGTACCGGTGTCAGTAAGTTACTTGGAAATGGTATGATTTGGGTAGCTAATAATAAGAGAAATATGATATCACCATATCTTACACCTAATCAAAGAAAACAATTAGTGACATCTGGAGTAATTAAATTAACACAGAAACAAAAACAAGACGGTTGCTTCTTAGGTATGCTTGTGGCTAGTCTAGCGATACCTTTGATTATATCCTTGTTAAGTGGTAAAGGCATACAAATTGACTCTCAAAGAAGGCCTTACAGACGAATTCCTATCGTAAAAAAAGTAAAATTTATAAACAAACCTATTTCTAACTTTAAAATTGAACAATGGGTAAAACAATTAAAAATTAAAAACTTTATGGGTGTATTTAGCAGGAAAAAAAATACCAAAAAATACAAAAGGACTAAAGACGAAGTCTTCAGAAAGCAACACTTTATTAAAGGTCGAATGCGGAATTATCAATTTGGACGACTCTATTGGACAGGAACACACTGGGTTTGTTGCTTGAATACTTTATACTTTGATCAAACCAAGGGTTTTCTTCATAGTACTTTGTACATTGATCCATTTGGACTTCCTCCACCAAAAGAGGTAATTAGTTATATTCCGGATGTAAAATACAATAACATACAATATCAAAACAAAACAAGTGTATTATGTGGTTATTATTGTTATCATAAAAATGTTACAAGATAAACATTTATGATTTATTATATAAAATACTAAAAGTAAACAATGTAAAACATAATGAACAAACAATTATAACTTAGTTTAATTAAAAGGGTTAAAATGTACCATAAACACAATATTCTTTACTACTACCAAAAATGTACCAATAAACGTTATATTCCATACTACTCCCAAAAGCGTATGAATATGGCATACTCATAATTTATCCAGTAATTCTAAACCTTCGACACATGCATCTAAAGTTGATGGGTCGCGGGTAAAATTGCCAGTTATTCTTCTTTCTTCTAATTAGGATTGTTCCAATTTCTTTTTTATTTCTTTTTTATTTCATTATATCTGGTTTTCTTTGTAGCGTGTGTTTTCGTTTTTTTAGATGTACTTTGTTTTACATTAATGTTCTCTTTTTGAAGTGTTGTCAATTAATGCTGTAATTCTAATATATTTTGTTTTAATCGTTCCACATATATTCGTGCACATTCCGAAAGGCTGATAAAATGCTTAGCTATATTTTACTCATCGCATTCCAAAGCGTGACTGCAATTTCGCATTCCTAAACGTGACTTAAATTTCGATCCGAGACAAGAATTCCTTTCCGTGACAAGTTTCTTGTGAAGGAAAAAGTTGTCATGCTTAAAATTAGTTTCAAATAAACTAAACCGCAGCGTAAAAAACTTCACTGTTTCACTCGATAAGAAATAAATGTGGTTTAACTCTATGCTACAATAAAAAGATAAACATCAGCGTAGGTACTTAATAATTCATTCATAATGTGGATGTTGTAAATCCGGTATGTTTATATTTGTAAACACCGTATGTCATTAATCAATAAGGCTAAAACTATTTTAAATTGTTTTTCAGTATGAGTGTAAAGTTCCCTTCCGGGTTTTTTTAAAAATATATTTTAAAAGAAAAATATATATATTTTTTTTTAACATATGTTTTCTCCACTTTGTTAAACCAGAGGGTTTTACAGTAGTTTGTCAAAACCTGCGGGTTTTAAATTGGTTGGCATTGGTCACTTTTAACCAGTGGTGAAAGGTCAAATGAGGTGAGACTGTTTTGGCTACCTTAATTATCTAACTACTAAGGCCCAGAGTGAATCCCAAACTCACATCGGTCAGGGGCAAGTCATTCTAAGTCAGCTACATTAACCACTCGAGCGCGGATATCCCTTGTGAAATTACAATTGTTAAACACTCTTTCATAATTGTAATTATATAAAATTGTAATCATATATAATTATAACTATATATAGTCACCTTGTTTATTTTATAGATTAACATTATACATTGTATATGTCAAGGAAAGAATTATTATCACAAATCCTTCAAGTAACGCATTATTTTCTTTACATTTCGATGGCCGGTGGCCCCATGTGTTCTTGGTATCATTTGAAAGAGCTGTGTCTGCTGAACAAGAATCAGTACATAGGATGACCATAATATAATATGTACGAATCACTGTAGTCATGTGTTACTGTTAAGTCATAAATCGTACACTCAATTTCTGTCGAAGTATCATTGAAAACTATATAGTAAAAATAGCAAGTTGTATAACATATTTTTTGTCATGTAATCAATATGCTCTTTTACAGTGGGCAATACACTTTCAGATGGTACATGAGCTTAACAGGCATCAATATTGAATATATTCTAATAACACTGCTGTATTGAACTTACTTTTTTGTGGACCGGATGCCTTAATGTTTCAAATAAAGCACTTTATAACATAAGACTAATTATTACATACGTTACAATAAATATTAACAAAAAGCCGTTTAAAAGGGTCATTACGGCCTCTATTGAAGAATCCATAATAACGCAGTGCGCCTCACGAGCCATAATAATAATAGTCTGGGCAACCGGAACGTCAGCTCGTTCTGACGTTGACTTTATGTACAGAGAACATAAACCTAATCAAGGTTACAAATTGAGCTAGAACTTCCATAATATTTAGTATCCGGAGCATACCTTAGTAACCATTCAAGGTTTTAACTACAAACCTGGGATGCAGGTAGATGGAGATGATGTGCAGAGTGCATTAATCGGGTTAATAGTTCAAAAGTCAAGGTCACAGCAAGATCAACTCTGCCATAATATTTCGTGTCATAAGCGTAACTTCAAATATATTTTTTCATTTGGAAGATGCCTTTTTCGTAGACAAATTTGTTTTGAGAATAACTTACCTTTGTTGTTACTATAAATAGTTTTTTTTTGTAATCTCTTTAGTATTGGCCGTAGGGGAAAACCGAGACCACTTTTCTGTGGCACAACGTGAGTGATACCTCATAATTTTAGGTTTATTTTGATATATCTGTATCTGGTAAAAATGTTTTGTACAACAAGAATGCTTTTGGCGGTTTTTAATTTGGTTTTAGAATTTCTTCCCTTTGTTGTTCCTATAAAAAGATTATTCTGTAACTCTGCTTTTTTATTGGCCATACGGAAAAAAATATTCTATGGTGCAACATGGATGATATATCAAAATTATTTGCTCCTTTTGACCTATCTCTACCGGGGTAAGATTTGTTTGCGTCATTTATGTCTTGTGTCATTTACAAAACGGTGAAATCATTCATTTATGCAGTCAACAAAATGTGTTATTTGAATGAAAAATGGTCTTTTGTTCTCAATATCACAAAAAAAAAAGAGTTATAAAATATTGTTGAACTTGTTGAGACAAATACCATCTACTTAGTCTCAATTTTAAGATTGACCGTGGTGACAAATGTATTGTCATATATCTTGACAACGACCACTTGTTCAGTTGTATTCTTAATGTTTAACCTTAGCCCACAATACTTCATAGCATACGACATGCTTATTCCATTTGTCTTTCAGTAAGCGTTATCACAGTGAGATCAACAAATTAAACAATGTAAAAATATTAATTGTAAAACTAAAATCCAGAATTCATCTGTAAGCTATTATAGTTGTACAACAAAGATAGAGATATAAAATTCAAGAAGAAATAAAAAAAAAATCAGAGCAAAAATTAATCAAATATTGATGCCTGGTAAGCTCATAAATTGTTAGTATCATTTGAAAGTGTATTGTCTACTGAAAAGGAAAATATAACTTACATGACGAAATTGTGTTAATAGTATTCTTTTCTTTTTTACATTATAATTTTTAGTGATACTTTAACAGAAATCCAGTAATTACAGTGTAAGATTTGTCATTTCTCTTTCAAAATTTTGACTGTAGTAGTTCATGCACATTGCACATATTTGTAGCCATCTTATTTACTAATTCTTGTTCAGCAGACACAACTCATTCAACTGATATCACAAGACATAAGGTCACAAGCATAGAAATGTTACCTGTCTCTGGATCGGATACCATAGACATGGACTTGTTATTTGAAAGGGAAATTTGTTGCCGAGTATTTAAAGTTTCTGACTTCAAATACCTTTCACCTTGATGTAATCACCAATATGTGTTAAAAAGTTAAAAGCTATCAATTCTAAGTTCAAATGTGCATATCAAAGGCAGGTTCCAGTTTACTGATTTACATTGGATATATTGTACTAAGTAAGTTTTAAGTCAGTTGTTACAAAACTTTGTCAACTTGTTACACTATTAGATAGAAGCCTTACAGTATTATCAAAACAAAGCCTAGTTATGTATATCATCAGCATGTTATGGTTTGTTTTTTCATCAGCAGAGTTATAGGCCATGATTTGTCAAATTTCCATAAGACTTTGAGTTATGTAGTTATAAATATCGCTGGTATAGCAGCAGCACCCTTTATTTATAATATTCTTCAGTATCTTTGCTACTTCTGTTGTGTGAATGGTTTGAATTCCACTAAACGTAACATGACTGATCACTGCCAAGAATATAAGCTATAGCATTAGAACATTATTGTTCACACAGCCTTGATTTACCTTGTAGTTATGGCCATTCACTTCATTCATTGTACTCTTTCTTTGTGATAAATCTTGGGAAATAGGACAAGAGCTGTCCGTAAGACAGCCAATGCTCGACTGTTCGAATTGCAGTCCAAGAAGCAGTAATATTACTCTAAATATAAAAAATATATATGGAGTTTAAATTAGTTTTGGAGATTGTATCTTCTACGCAAAATTTAAATCAGGATTTTTGAAGTCTAAAAAGGGGCAGAATTTAGTTTAAATGCAAGTCAGAGTTATGGGACTTGATGCCATCACCTTGATTTATAACCCTGAAGGCACATGTAAAGTTTTATTTCAATTTCTGCATTAGTATTAGAGACAGTAACTTGCGTTCAAAACTTTAACCAGGATGAATTCCAAAAGGGGGCATACTTTGGCTAAAAAACAAATCAGAGTTACGGGCTTTTGACCCAATGAGGTTGTAAATTGACCTAGAAAAAGAAGAAATAAGTCTCAAAGCTAGATGCCTTTTAGTGACAGCTATATATACTTGCACGAAAAACTGGTGGCTTAATTTGGCCAAAATACATGTTTCAAAGCTACATGCCCTGAGATGATAGCCATATTCTTGCACACAAAACTTTGAACAAGGTGTTATTCCGACGCCGGCGCCAGGGTGAGTATAATAGCTAGGATATTCTTTGAATAGTTGTGCTTAAAATCTAGGCTTACTAATAGAAATCCAAATTAGAAATAGTGTCTTGTTATGTAGTCCCTTTTCATCGTCCATCATCTGGCCCTGCATACTGTGCTGCTGGTTGTTATGGGTCTATCTGCAGATCATCATCTGGGAAATCATGCTCTCCAAGTAAAGTAGCAAAGTTGTGCAATACAACACATGCAATTATCACTGGCTTTCTCTGGATTGAGTCTTACCTTAAAGAAAATATTTTTAGCGTTGGTCTACGGATCGCAGGGTCGTGAGTTCGATCCTCGGGCGGGGCGTATGTTCACCGTGACTATTTGATGAACATCATTCTGTCTGAAATCATCAGTATTCCACCTCTGATTCATGTGGGGAAGTTGGCAGTTACTTGAAGGGAACTGGTTTGCACGGGTACAGAATCTAGAAACACTGGTTAGGTTAACTGCTCGCCGTTACATGACTAAAATACTGCTGAAAAAACGGCGTTAAACCTAAAACAAACAAAGATTTAATGGTAATGCTTAAAATAATAAAACTGTCAGAAATTAAAACAACACACACACTATCATCATTTTATTAATATGCTTTTCATCATCAATAGGCTTTAACACTAAAAGAGATATCCTCATATGACTCAGGAATCAAATGTAACACTGAGTAGTCTCTTCATATCTGGTGGAAACAATTATCCGGTTGAAGATGATCTGCTTTTAATACAATACAGAAAGTAATATGATATACAGCAAGTCTTGTTCGTACTCATTTTTCCAGAAATGAGCATACCATATTATTCAATACAGCCAAACCTGTATTAACCAGTCAGTGTATTTCATGAGCGGTCTTTTAAGACAGGTTGTTGCTAAATACAGGAAAACCAGCTATAACATTAACGGAAGTAGAAATAACAATTGTGGATGCATATGAGTGACTGTCACTGACAATGGTTTGACTGTACCTCTTCATCCTTTCAGTTTTTCTGTTTAGTACAAAATGTAAACAGCAAGGAAAAGTTCAAGTCAAGACCAACATTTATTCTACACTTATTCAAATATATTCATGCGATGACTGACCATTCCATTGAATGTGTTTGAAGTATTGAATACAAATGCGTTGGTGTTGTTATTGTGTTGCTTTTAGTTTGTAAATCAAGTATTATATTGAAATAATGATTTCCTTTTCCACCTTCCAAATGTCTTGTAGTGTGCTTTATTATATCCTTCTTTTGCTGGTGTATCAAGAGTCCTGTTTGGTGTCATCAGATACTTTGAACATGCATACCTACACATAATTATGCACTTTTATTTGTATTTCAGGACCACATGCTACAGGCTATGAAGTAATTCCATTCGTTACCTTTATATGAAAACTTATCAATTTCAGTTTATTTTAACCTTTGAATAAACAGCTCCTTCACATAATACTACATTACAGGTTCACAAGGATGGCTTTTATGTGCAAGATTGACTGTATCTTCATAAGGAATCGTGAATTAAAATAAACTCAAACATCTGAACATTTCTCAAACTTTTTTTATAAGAAATCATTAAACAAATGCCTTTATTATTAGTATTATTTAAAACGACAATTCACTTTTTAAAATTTTTAATGGTTTTGAAGAAATGGATACATTAATTACATATTATTCGGGGTGGGGGATCATTTAAACAGACCATAACTTAGTGTATTTAAATGAAGATAAACTAATATGAGTGATGCTCAAAATGTTCAAGTTTACGATAATTCATCTTCTCATTCCATCCCAATTAACCCATTTTGCATCACCCACTATTTCCAAGAAGTAACCCATCTTCAGGCCGGATGGCGTTGTTCTATAGATGATGGCATAAAGAAGGTGACTGGAACACAAAAATGTCATGTGCAGAACCCTAACACTGCATTTATAAATTTAATGTAAAACATCCAACATTTTAAAATAAAAGAAATTCTTACTGGCACTTACCTTTTAAATTCCAGATGATGTAAGATTGCTGTGTAAAAGGTGGTAGGAAAATAACAATCAATTTATTGCAATACTTTATTTTCTGTAGAGAAGAATTAAGCTGAGTCAGTGTTAGCTGCCAGTTGCAATTAACAGTCATTTGTAATTTAAGCAATCAGCAATGTTACTTTCTATACAGACAATTTGTACATAGACCTGTGCACAGCAACCACTTCCTTTACCACCATAAATGTGATAATCCCTTGACTGTCAACTTAATATAGGTTTGACTGTAACTTGCATAGTTATAATGTATAAAAACACATTTTCAAAACTTATGATAACCTCCTTTTGAAGATCTTGACTGAAACATAATTCTTAAAGTTCAAGCATTACTTCATATTGCTTTTTATCTCAATTGTTGAATAATGTACCAAAAATTGTTGTTTTTTTACATACATCATAACTTTGACAATTAAATTTCATATACAATAAGCTTAATGCTTTGAATCTGTTTTTAACATGGATATTTAAATCAAATAATTACTATTGATAAAATAAATCATACACTATGGACATATCCGGCAAGAAATAAATGTTAACTACCAAATGGAAAGGTATATGGTATTTCCTGCACTACAGTTGTCACTTTTTATTGGTTTATATTAAGAGAGAACATTCAATTTTGAAAAAGTTGTCAAAATTGTCCCCCTTATTAGATATGACAAATATAGCATAAATATATCATAAACTGACGAAAACTTTAATAAATCATTATGGGTTGAGAATTATTTTATTTAGAAATTAACGGAACACAGTTTGAAAGCTTACAATATTTTAGCAACTTTCTATGACATATTTTACCACAATTTGTGTATTCTGCATTAGATACAATTATGGAATGAAAGGATCATTTTCATACAGTTAGATTCCTGTCTTTTCTATTATTCTGATAATGAAATTTTCTAATTACTATCCTTTAATATTAAAAAATATTAAAAATGTGGAATACTGCTTTTGATTTCAAAATAGATTCTAATTCTACATATGCATTTAATATAGTATTAAGGGGTGGATCCAGGATTTTTTTCCGGGGCTCCAAACTGGGGTAGGTATGAGTTAGTGGGAGTACAGGGGACATCCCCGTGAACATTTTTGTTTCTTGGTGTCAACGGAGAGAGAATTTCGAGCGTTTTACAGTAAAACAGGAAGAATCTGAATCCCATCAAAAATGTAATCATTTCTTCGAAAATTAGAAACTCAATATTATTTTTACAAATTTTCTTATGATATGAACAACGAGCACACTGGGTGTGTGGATGAACAAGGATGAAAAATTCATCGTCCTTGATTAAGTTTAATACCTCTGCCATTGACTTGCCGACTTCTAGAGGGCTATTAAAATATAGCATAAAAGTGAATTTGATTTTACAATAGTATTATATACAGCAAGTATTGTTCGGATTCAGGGGTTCCCGCAACCACAGTACGTTATAATATGATTTTTATATGCCCGAACGTACGTATTATGTTATGGGCCCGGTGTCCGTCTGTCCGGGCCAACGTCCTGGGGTCTATGAGCTTCATTCCGTCCATGTTTTATATAAAATTAGAAGAAAACCATCTAATTTATGTCGAAAATAGCCCCTAAAGATCAAAGAAAATGCCACATAAACACCATATATTGGCACGTCCGTCCGTCCGTCCGTCTGCCCGTCCGTCTGGTAGCAATTTCGTGTCCGCTTTGTAACTCTTGAACCCTTTAAAGGATTTCAAAGACACTTGACACAAATGTTCACCACACCGAGACAACGTGCAGAGCGCATGTTTTGGATGTCTAATTTCAAGACCAGGGTCACACTTAGGGGTCAAAAGTCATAAGAGTGTGTTTCCTGTCCGCTCTGTAACTCTTGAACAGCTTGAAGGATTTCAAAGAAACTTGGCACAAATGTTCACCACACTAAGACGTGCAGAGCGCTTGTTTCGGATGACTAGCTTCAAGGTCATACTTAGGAGTGAAAGGTCATACATGTCTCTGCTTTGTGTATATCGCTATGCATTGCAGTGCTCTTGTTTTTATTTGGCAGATCCTTTTTTGTACTCTCAATATTTTTTTTTTAATTACTTCCTTTTTGTGTTACTATAAATAGCTTATTTTGAATCTTTTTTTTTATTATTGGCAGTAACGAAAAACCGAGACCACTTTTCTGTGGTACAACATTGATGGTACATCGAATTTTAGATGGATTTTGACATAACATTACCAGGTAAGATTTTTTGGTGGACTTTGAACTATTTTCTACTTTTGGAATTTCTTCTTTTTCTTGTTCCTGTCCTTTGGGCTTCAACAGTCAAGTTTTTTAGATTTTGCTCCCATCCTCTGATGTAACCCTTCGGGCGTATATTGCCCCGCTTGGCGGCGCTCTTGTTGTACTATTTGTTCAATTCTGAGAGTGCAGATTTAAATGTTTTCACCATAAACTTGAAAATTCTAGAGGGTGGGGTCCGGACACATGCCCCCAGTTGAACCCCCGCTGGGTCCGCCCATGCTATAAGAGTACTAATTAGTAAAATCTTAATAAAAAAGATACACAAGTGACTTTATGTCCAAGTGGGGCTTGAACCTCATCCCCCTCCCCCCTCCTCCACCGCCACACACACACACACACACACTGCCGAAAAAAAAATGAGAAAATTATAGTTTAATGTAACTTGATGGTAGGAATTGAATACTTGTCTGTTTCACATTCCTGCCAGTGAATATAGTTGCCACTAACAGAATATAGGGCGTTGGTGACCTTTTCCACAGTTCATGAGACTGTCGCCTTATCCCGAACCAGTATATCACCAACAGCTTGCATAAAGGAACCGGAGGCAAAGTACCTAAGGGTAATTTAAACTCTTTCTTTAACAGAAAGCGCACGTGACCGTCATATTTTACAACATCTTTAGTTTCATTGCATATGAAGTCAATACCATTTTGAGAAAACCGATACCTTTCTCTTGATTTGTTAAATTCAAGTAGGTATTACTTTCACGGTAAATTCTAGGTTTTCGTGTGTTGCACAAAAAAAGCACTAACGAAAACAGCCATATTGGATTCTGTTGTTAAGACTTAACAAAATTTTTAAACCAACTACATAGGTGAATTAAAATGTTCGTTAATTTCTTTATTAAACATAAAATTTGTACAAACACTGGGCAGACAACAGTTAATTTTAACGAAATAATATAACGAACATTTTAACGGTGTTTCGGTAATTTCACAAAAAATTTGTCGTTTAAATTTCTGAACAGCTGTTTGATTTAACGAAAACAAATAGTAAAAAAAAAAGGACTGTGCAGGTTTTTAAAGAAAATATTATCGTTTAAGATTTAAGGAAAGTTTTAAACAACTGGCCTAATATGTATAAAGATTGGAAGTGGAAATTTAGGTTAACACAAAAAATTATGTATATGCTTATGCTTTGTTATTCCCGAAATAGCGGCAGACAAGCGATGCTTGAATCACACACTGTTTACAGATTATTGGAATTTATTGCAAATATTGGTTCAAAGTATGTGATTCAACAAAATTATACCTACTGAAAATAACAACAAAGGAAACCTTGTTGCTGAAGAAGAAGCTATTCGCATTCAATCTATTTTGTCAAAAACTTGGAAATTTAAGATTCAGAAACGTTAGGAAGCCTTTTGGGGTATGATAAAAAACAACGGACACCACGAGACATATACTCATTGGATCAATGGTGAACCAATTGTGATACCCAAGTATCTTCAGAAAAAGAAATTTCGTAATGAACATCCATATCAAAGAACTGTTGAGAATGTAGAGAATGCCACTTTGAATAATTTTAAAACGGAAATAAAACTACAAGAATTAAGAGGTCAGCAACATGAGGAAAGATTTAAGAAGCGGGATCACAAAATGGAAGAAACTATCAAATTAAAAAGTAACGGTTCAGTCCGTCAAATCTTTACAGAAATGTAGAGAGATGAAACTGTAGGTATTTCAAAAAAGAGATGGAAGAAAAATGAACGTTGGCTTAGTGAGTATGAACAGAATTTCAAAGAAACTTATAGAGAAGAATCACCCTATTTTATAAAAATGGACGCAAGTCGTAAATTACAGCTAACATATGCCCACGCTGCAAAATCTAAACCGTCAGAGAAAATAATAACATAGTTCAAGAGATTCCCACACTTAACATAAGTCTACCGTTTTTGTTGTAACATATTGTGGATTTATACTATCAGTAAAAGTCCCTTCTTATACACAATATATTTATTTTTGGCTCATTTATATCATATGTATTTAAAACTTTTTTTCACTGGGTTTAAATCCTGTGGTTTTTTTGAATTGGTCAAACCAATGGTTTTCACAGTACCAAGGGTACTGGGTCAGCATTGGTCAGTTTAGGTCAAGGGTAAGGGGTCAAAATGAGGTCAAAGTGCCAAAACCCGTATTCTACTAACTACTATTCTGAAAAAAGGTGCATTTCAATCATTAAAATGCAAAGCACTTGAACTAACCAATTGTCTGCACAATCAATAAAATCTATGATCCTCTGACATCGACTACATGTGAAGTCTACAGGGTTTGTTCTTTGGACCCTTATCAGACAGGATCTTGTGTGTTGGGGTGTCACGTTAAGTAACATGTATATTTAACGGCGCGCCATTCTTGGCGTCACGTCTACGTAACGCGCTCTTTTGACATTTTGGTGCCGTGACGAAAAACATTAGCAATGGCAACTAAACTACGATCATTCCAGAAGGGGCACAGGGGTGCAGTTACACGACTTTTGTCAAAAGTCGAGATGATTCAGCAAGAAACAGTTGATTTAAAAGAGTTGCAGACGATAGAAGATTCCCTGAGACAGATACAGCAGACGATCACCGAGATCAATGAGAAAATCATAGGTGTCATTCCAGAAGATGACGGGAACAAATCGAGACGGAGATACTGGATCATAATGAGTACATCTATAATTTACAGACAAAGATACAGAAAGTAGCAAGTTTCAAAAAGTTAACACTTTCTAATTTGAATGTTAATTCTCAGGCTTTCCGTGTGTCTGTTTACGGCGAATCATCACAAACTTACCATGAGAATGTTATCCAAAGAGAACCTAACTTTAACCACACCCACAGCTCTGTAAACCATAGACTACCGAAGCTAGATTTAACGTGGTTCGATGGCAACATTCTTGACTGGCAGTCATTCTTGGACTCATACGAGTCGGCTATCCACACGAAACCTTTACTCAGTGGTGTACAAAAATTCAACTACCTGAAGTCGTCCCTGACAGGAGAAGCTGGACAAACAATTGCAGGTTTTGCGTTAACTAATGCTAACTATGACAAGGCAGTGTCGTTATGACACGAAAGATATGGACAGAAAGACAGAATCATACAGACCTACATGAAAGCTTTGCTCGAAGTTCCCGCTCCCGTGAACACCGTTACCAGTCTGAGAAAGTTCTACGATACTACAGAAACATACATACGGGGACTTGATTCACTTAACCAGTGTAGGAGCACATATGGATTTTTCTTCTCATTCCCATCATCCTTCAGAAATTACCACCGAAAGTCAGAACAAACATTACACGAGCGCACGGAATATTATCTTGGTTGGTGTTTGAATGAATAAATGAAGTGTCTCATAAATGAAATTAATATTATGGACGCCGGAAGTGCATTGAATACCGGGCAAGAATTTATTCCTACAGCAACCTTCCTGACGAAATCGGACGCGCGAAAGACGGAGAGAAGAAATATTAATAGACCAACCAGAACAAGTGTGAAATCTGAAAGCGTTTAAGTACCAAACTTTGTATGTTTTAAGGGAGAGCACTCAAGTACAGACTGTGTAAAAATTAAAGATCGTGAACAGAGACTTAATATTGTAAAAGAAAAGCAGTTATGTTTTAACTGTCTACGTAGTCACAAGGTTAGCGAGTGTAGATCTAAATTCAATTGCATGATATGTTCGCGCCCACACCATACTGGCTTATGTGAGGAAGAATCAAGAACAAAATCTACAGATAAACCCCCTAACACACATGACACGAAGGAAACACAGTCATCCGTGCTTTACTCAGCCCATTTAATTTCGCACTAGGACTCATTTCACTGAAGACAGCCGTATCCATGGTTACATCATCTTGCACCTCCACAACCGCGAACATCCTGTTCGATGAAGGTTTCCAGAGTTCCTTTGTCATTGAACGTCAAGCACAGAAACATCAGCTACAGGCAACCAGCAGTGAAACGCTATGCTTATCAGCGTTTGGAGACACAGAGAGACGCATACGACACCTAGATACAGCCACCGTCTATTTACTGACTCTAGAATTCAACATCCCAATCAAAGTGCTGATAGTACCTGAAATGACCGTGCGCTGAAAACTTACCGGAAATACGTTGGTCGTCAAAAAGGACTCAAACTTTCTCATCCCATGTCAGAAGAAGATAACTTCGAGATCAAGATATTAGTGGGCGCTGACCATTACTGGGACATGGTGCAATATATTATCATTAGAGGAGACGGTGCTACAGCTATACAATCGAGAATCGGCTATCTTTTGTCCGGGCCTTTGAGTACCAGAAATCAGATACAGCCATCCCCATTCCCGTGTCTATGTTGAACGTTATAACTATGCATGTGCAGGAAGAAGTCGATCTAGAGAGATTTTGGGAAGTAGAATCATTAGGAGTAGAACATGTCGGCACACCAAGGCTACGAAGAATATACTAATCAGTACCAGAACACAGGCATTTTGTATGAGAATGGAAAGTACATTGCGAAATTACCCTGGAAAGAAAATCATCCATTTTTGCCCTATAATGAGCTGATAAGCCGACGAAGAACTGTTAGTGTAGTAAACCGCCTTAGAAAAAAAAACAGAACTACTTCAGAAGTATGGAGAGATTTTAGTGAACAGGAGAAGAGAAGCTTCATAGAAAAGATTACAGATGTTAAATCAAGCGAGAATACAAAAGTTCATTATATCCCCCACCATCCTGTAAAGAAAGACTCGGCGACAACACCCATACGTATTGTATACGACTGCAGCTGCAAGTCAACACGAGATTCCCCCACCTTAAATGAGTGCTTGATGAATACCCCACCCGTCAACAGCTATATTACTACGCTTCCGATACCACGATTTTGCTGTGTCCATAGATATCGAGAAGGCGTTTGTGAACATCGGTCTATATCCAGACGACCGTGGCGTCACTAGGTTCTTTTTGGTTATCGGATCCGAACAACCCTGACAGTCCACTACACATGTATTGCTTCAAGTCAGTGCTCTTTGAAGCTAAGTTCTCGCCGTTTATATTAAACGCTACCATAACAAAACGCCTTGCCTTACACAGATGCGACAATACAGAACGTATTCAACAAGGATTATACGTCGATAACATACTTACCAGCGTACCAGACGGGTCTACACTGTTCGATTTCTACACAAACAGCAGACAACTATTCCAGAAAGCATCTTTTGATTTAAGATCATATTGCTCAAACAACTCAGTTCTGCGTGAGAGAATCAAATCCGACGGAGTTAGCGATAAGGATAGAAATACAAAGGTATTGGGCATGCGCTAGGATTCTTCAACAGACGAAATGTCATTTCCACAAAGACTGAAGGCAGCGTCGAAAATCTCTCTTCTGACGAAACGCGTGATCCTTGAAAAACATCCTCTATTTATGATCTACTTGGATTACATAGCCCGATCACCGTGACAGGCAATATGCTGATACAGTCGTTATGGAAACGTAAATTTGAGTGGGACGAACCGTTGCCAGATGACATCATTACAGAGTGGTGTAAGATCAGAGAAGATACCGCGAAAGCTATCAAAACCAAGTTTAGCAGACTATACTTCCAAGGCTCAACACCAAGGAATGTAACTCATCACGTCTTCTGTGATGCCAGCACCAAAGCTTAAGGCTCATGTGCATACATTGTTTCCGGTTGTCACATCACTCTCGTCATGGCGAAGAATAAAGTAGTCCCATTAAACAACTAACCGTGCCGAAACTTAAACTGTGTGCAGCACTTATAGGCGCTAAACTGTGTCAACACATAACATCCACCATACAATGTGAAAAGGTATACTTATGGAGCGACAGCCAGATCGTACTGAAGAAGATTTCTACAACCAAACCACAGACAATTCGAAACCAGTAACAGAAATACATGAGTTGACGGACGGCCTCATGACGACTTACCTATGAGAAATTTCACGACAACAGATTATGGATGTATGGTCCTAGCTGGCTGAACGACGAGACAACATTACCCGGATATAAATTAATGCTGAGTACGCACACCGACAGTGAATACGAAGATACCAGTTATTCCGCATGTATGACTGCATCGCGAGAAAATACACCCAATCCCGGCATTTTAGATGTTATAGACATCAATGGATTTGTCACATACCGTAAGCTGATACGTGTTACAGCATATGTTCTAAGATTTGTGAACAACTGCAGAAATATTGAGAAGATCTACGGACCTCTAGAGTCGCACGAGATCAAGGCAGCAGCCAAGCAGCTGATAAATTACGTACAGTGCAGTCACATTCCGGACGTGATAGAGTACATCTACCAGAATAGAAACATCCAGATGAAAAGACCCAAGCTAGTGAGACAGCTTGATTTGTTTATGATGACAAATTAATACGTTGTGGCGGCAGAATATCTAACACAACGTTATTACACAGCACGATATTTCCCTACCTACTTCCTTCCAAAGACAACCTTACAAAGCTCATTTTTTTGGACGCACACGTTACACATATGCATTCTGGTACTGAGAGCACAGTCACGTACCATCGCCAGAAGTTTAGGATTCCTAGCATTCGCCAGCGTGTTCAGAAAATAGTCTGCTCGTGTGTTATGTGCCGTAAGGTCACAGGAAGAGCATACCGAGTACCTGACCCCCACTGTTACCTAGCAACAGATTTAAGGTTGCGCCACCATTCACAGTACCGGCATAGACTTTACCGGAACTTTAACAGGAAAATCATCGAGCGGACAACTACAGAAAGCATACATTTGCCTTTTCACATGTGCCAATACGCGAGCTGTCCATCTAGAAATAGTACCGAACATGACTGTGGACTCATTTATTATGGCCCTACGACGTTTCTTCAGCAGAAAAGCAATACCCAAATTCATTATGTCAGACAACGCCCTGACGTACATCGCCAACCCCAAAATCCTGAAGGAAGAGGTCCTTGGAACACATGGTATAACATGGTCATTTATTCCCCAGCACGCGCCATGGTACGGAGGCTGGTGGGAGAAGCTTGTTGGCATAACGAAAACCTGTATCAGAAAAGTACTCGGCAAGTCGTTGGTTAGCATGGAAGTTCTTCAAACAATTAATGCAGAAGTAGAATGTATCGTAAATGACTTCCACGCACACACACACACACACACACATCTGCAGACCCCTTGGATGAGGAACCACTTACCCCTTCCCATCTACTGTATGGAATAAGGGTTACCTCCCCTGTTTATCCAGACGACACGCAGACCGAAGCTGACGATCTGTCCCATGATTCTGCATACAAACTTTATTGATTGAAGTCTGCAACACTTGAACACTTCTGGTCGAGATGGAAGCACGAATACCTCACATCTCTGCGAGAGTTTCACAGAACATCCGGTAACCATGGAGATGCTGTTACGATTGGTGACGTCGTGCAGATACACGACACCAGCTTACCAAGAAATCGCTGGTCCCTTGGCGTGATTGAAGACGTTATCGTTGGAAACGATGGACTTATTCGAGCAGCCCGTGTTAGATCAAGACGAGGTGTAACTACCCGACCCATATCAAAACTGTATCCACTCGAGCTGAAGTAACCAGTTGTGCGTGATTCCTTATATAACAGTTACCTTGCCCAGGGATTATTACACTGAACTTACTTAGGTGATTTAAGTTGTAATGACAGTACAACTTGTTCAACAATATGTGATTATGCAGTAGTTTAACTGAATTTCTAGTTTAACCATTATCCGCAGTTTTAAGTGATATAACATATTCTGGAGTAAGCAAAGACTGTTATTTCTCAGAGAAAGTGATTTACTATGTTTTATATTTTTGTTTGTAATTGTTCACTTAAGTCAAGTCGTACTTTGAATGCTTTGTAAATATTCTAAATAACGTTTACGTTTAAAAATCAGCATTGTGGCCCCCAGAGTGTCACGTTAAGTAACATGTATATATAACGACGCGCTATTCTTGGCGTCACGTCTACGTAACGTGCTCTTTTGTTGTATGTGATGACGTCTTGGACGTCACTTGTTGTTCTTCCGGTATATGAAGTAAACAGTCAACGTAAACGGACATCAGTTTGTCCTTCTTTTAATGTCTCCATGACATGGGGATTCAGATGTATCGCATTTGGGGAGGGTGTGTGTCACTTATTAATGAGATTTTTTTTTTTTTACTTAAATTTATATCAAGCCAGTTTTAGATTTGGAATGGACAATTAAATGAAGAAACCTATATACATTAAAAAATCCAAACAGTCCTCATCTATAGCGTACAACATATAATTTCCTTGTGCAAATTACGATGATAATATTAAATGCTTATAACAAACTATATTAAACGTGAAACAATTCACTTTAGCATTATTCCTTATGAGGCTAATCAAATGATAGAGATGTTACATTAGAAAGATAATTAGAACAAACTTGATATTTATTTCTGCATATAACTGAGGTAAGAAATCCACTGCAAATATAAAGAATATATATATTACAACACATAATTTGTTTGTTTTCTTTTCTGTTGTTGCTTTTTTTATAATGCTTGACTGCACGGATGCGCAGGCTGGTCTGGATCCATGCTGGTCGCGAATGCACTATGCTATTTTTATTATGGTGCAGCTCATATCATTTTTTAAATTATGTTTATCATATTTACATTGTTTGACTCAAACGTAATATCTTGTCCAGGAAATGCAAGAAGGTGTCGAAGAATAATACAAAAAATGACAAACTCAATCGTTATCACTCACCAATAAGTGTGACAAATGTTTGGACAAAAGTATACATATATATTTAATCACAAATAAAAAGAACTCTTTATCACCATTATATTTTCAGTTCGGGAAATATCAGTCAATTAAAACAACAGTTGTCTCCTCTTTCAATGACAATATTTTTCTAAATAGTTGAAAAATAATAGTGATAACAATAAAACTAATAATAATAATAATAATAACGATATTGATGGTAATAATAAAAAAAAATATAATAATAATAATATTACAGTAATAATGATAATGAAATATATATTTTAAAAGCTATCTAACATACAAAGGTTACATAGCATAGATACGACAAGCATGCTATATACATGCTTTTATGACATATTTGACGTCACGGGAGTGTAATAAAGCAATTACATAAAACTGATATAACACTAGTGTAATAAAGCTTTGACGTCGACGTCGTTTATAGTATAGGAGATGTTGGTTAAATTGACTTGTTTATATAGTAACGGAAAATAGGATTTTTGATGTTTCGAATGGAAAATATAACATGTGATGAAAATAATATTACATTTGTGACTTTCCGCATTGGATCTATTAAACTTGTTGAATAAAATTGATAAAACGCTCGACAGAGCCCCGAATTTTATTACTTTATTCAACTCGTTTAACAAATTCAATATGAAAAGACACTCATGTAATATTCTCAATGAAATTGTTGCCCTTATATAATTAAGAAATATAATGACCATAGGTGTTCTTCATTACCATCTGTAGTAGCCCTTTATGCTATATCCTTGAAATTGTACAAACGGATTTTTTTTTCTTGAAAAGGTTTCATCTCATAACCCAGGTATATGTAGTTGTAATATAGTACCAATCATTACCGATATGGACGATAAATGCATATAAAAAATAAACTTCAAATCTGGCGTATGTGGACATCAGTCCTATAAGCCTTGTTACTTTAGCAATTTTATGTTAAAGAATCTATTCTAAGCCCTAGGTGTAAGAAAAGGAAAAACACTGTCTGAATCTATACAACAGTATTGATGAATGATTGTAAGATATTGTAACATGCTTTGTTTTAAAAGACTAAATAACATTATAGTACTTAACAAGACAATAACGAAGATTCCATGTTCCATTATAGAAGAAACCAGTTGGTCCTCTTGACCGCCATAGAAGGGAAGCATTGTATTGTGAACAATAGATTGCTGGCTTGCTTATAACAGACATATTATTGCTTCCTCTGCTCTTGACATTAACCTTTAATATTTTCTTCAATGTACGCTCGTCCTCCCAAAAATAGATAGTATAAAACTACAAAATAAAATATGCCACTGATACATTTTCCTCTAGAGCTACGTTTACATATGTATTACTGTTTTTGAAAAATTCACCTCTATTTATTTCCCATTTTCTATTATCCTGCTAAGACAACAAAGCTGCAATGGATTTCCTGAATTTCTTTGACCATAGATATGTCAGTTTCAGACATGTCTTCCTATTAACTGACATTATACAATTATTGACTCTTAAGCCATTGGATGTGATGTGATATTCATAGGAAGAGGGCAATATTGACCTCAGTTACCTGCCGCGGTCAGTATTGCCCTCTTTCGGTGAATATCACATCATATCCAATGGTTTAAGAGCCATTGACTATTTTTATATAGGTTGAGGTTTATGAGTGAAGAAACAAATATTTGTTGCAACATATATAACGTTTGAAAGTAAAAATAACTGTGTGAAAATTTGTTTAAGTTTAAATAAAGACACTAAAACACTCTTGAATCATTGTGTATACAGTTTCTTATCGCTGAAATATATTATAGTTGATTGTTATTATTTTTTATTTATTTTTTTTTGCATTTTGGTAACACATGTAGCTGAGTTTTCCTCCTGTTCATCATGCAACTAGAGCTACTTGTCAGTTGAAGAACACTCTATTTTTAGAAAGTTATGTTTAATGGGGAAAATCCGCTAACTATTAAAAACGAAATATCCAGAAAGCTACTTGTTTAGCCTAGTTTCTAAATTTTCCTCATAAAGGTGAGCACTTTTGCTTCGTTTTATGAACATTAAGCAATTATTCAATTTGGCGATCATTTGTTTTATAATACAGTCTAAACTCGGTATCTCAAACTCGCTTACCTCGAAATTCCGCTTAAGTCGAAGAAATTTTCAAGTCCCGTCAAATTTCCTTCTTTACATGTGTACTTCAATTCCGGTTATGTCAAAATTTGACTTACCGAGATTCCAGATATGTCGAAAGGGATTTTCGGTCCCGTCAATAAAATCCAAGTGCATTGTAAACGCGGTAAGTCGAAGTGAGAAAAATATGCGATAAAATTTCACACATCTCATTGTGAATATGGTTGGTTTTTAACACGTGTTCATGTTTATTGCCTAACCAGAAAGCCGTGATGCCGACATATCAAAGGTACGGCCATTATCAAAGTGAGATGATGTCATACTTGTTTGCACGTGACATAATGATAATTGCTTGATGTAAACACTAGATTTCTTAATCAGCGATCATTTGTTTTTGAAACGTTATGAAAACTGCTTTAAATTTAAACTAAATGAATTCATTAGTTTGAACAGTTGGGATCTTTAATAAGGATTAATTAGAGGTAATCTCGATGAGACTGTAAAAAAATTAACTTCTTTGGGGAAAGCATCATTCGTTCAAAATGTCAGATCGAAATGCTATCAATCCTCCGGGAGAGAAACGTGGTACGAAAAGGAAACTTGCCTCAAAAAACATTTGAGGTTAGTATAATTTTAATCTTCGAAAAACTGAAAACTTTGATAAACACAAACTGTACATAATCGTGTACGCGTAAAGTGCCCAGAGCGTATACACGGCGTCAAGGAAACATTTTTTATTTCTTATTAAATCTTTTTGTAACTTAACCAATTTTTTCCATCATTTCGTCCATATACATCCCTCCTCATAACTCGAATTTCGGTTATCTCGAAATAAAAAGCACGGTCCCTTGAAATTCGAGATACCGAGTTTCGACTGTATTTATAAAAATCAAGATTTTAATAAAAACTAAATTATTTAACTAAATGTTTGCTCCTACTTAAACAAATTTTCGAAATTAAAGAAAGGAAAAACGAAAGCTATTGCTTTCAGTTAATAAATACATTCTATATAGGGAATACATTTTTTACAATAGTCCGTCAACAAATTGTTTGTTTATAAAACTTCACTTAATATTTGTTAACTCAAGACTTCAAATACCTGATCCATAACATTTTCTCACAATTGGTGAGGTAAGGCTCATTATGTAGATTCCTTGCTTTTATGGACATCAAGTCTTGGCACAGCAAATGCTCATCTGTCGGTTTGCCGCAGTTAAACGGCATCCACGAGTTTAGGTATGTCAAATTACAAAAACGTTTGTAGTTAGTAAACTTCAGCAGGTGTGTGTGGTTCGGGTGACAGGGAGTCTCTTGGCTGTAATGTCTACTCCTGAACTGCCCAACTATAACCCGATAGGATAGAACCTGATATTTGTAAAAGGAAAAATTTCATATGCTGTTATTTGTAACTCTGACGGCAGTAAAATATTTCAACGATTACACGCCTTTTGAAAGAAACAATATCATGTTTCTAGTGGCTTAATCATGAAAATGAACTTTCTGAGTGGTTAAGGATCACTAGCGTGGGTTTGAAACGTTTGTTGAACGGGAGGGGCATCAATGGTATGTTGACCATCAGAAAAAAATGCTAGAACAATCATAATCCGACGTACAATGTGTCGCTCTGACTCTTAACCCAACAACAAAAGAGATACTACCCATTTTTCCATTTCAGAATCAAAGCATGGTAATAAAAGGATGTCGGTATTCTTGTTTTGGCAGTTATTTGAAAATTTAGCTTATCATCACAAGTGATTTTATACAGATACGTGCTCACGTATTGGTTATTACGTGCGCACGTACTAGTATAAAAACACATATGTCCCCTCTGTGCCACCGTAAAAATGTCAGGAATTATTTTTCCTCGGACCATAAACAAGCAATTATCATCGAAACATATTATACGAAAAATAAATTCCAGTGTAAATTATCTAGTATATACTGCAACAGATGAACCACGAAAAAATAATAGAATGGTTAGTATAACTTTGCACAAGCTTATATGCATCAATTACTTATCTGTTTCTTTGAAGAATGTTTTACGTGCACACGTACTTGTGTTCCGACGCGATAAATGGCTGTAATTTTCTCCCTAATATAAGCTAGAATTGCGGTTATTATTGAAGTTCCGGTCCATAATGCCTCACATATCAGCGTATGCGACCCATCCAAATTGTCAGTCACCTCACAAGGTGCTGATGCACTAAGTTTTTTTTGTTGTATCGTTGCCCTCAAAATGTCGCCCCCTGAATGTTTACGTTTGCCATAACCATCATGCAGTATAATAACAGCTCGAATCTTATCACCAATTATGTACGTCCCATTTTGAGAATCTGAAATAGTTTAGACTTTGTTTAAAACAATCGGGAAGATAGTTATCAAAATAAATGTTATTTACGTTCGACTCATCATAGGATATCTGGTCAGTACATGCGATCTAATTACGGACATTTGATACCGTAGTCAGATTGTGCTCCCGTTTCACGACTTCGTAATATCACAAACTTTTCCAGTTCATAGTGTAATTTATTACGAGTGAAAACCAGACGCAATATATTTCGCAAGTGGAAAAGCCAAGAAAGTAAAGATGTAAGATACGGTGTACATGAGTGAAAGATATTTTGATATATTGTGTAAAAGACACAATTTTCTTTTATATTATGTTTTGACTAGATTCAGCCATTTCATACTTAATTCCTCACCAGATGAAAGCGTATTTATTTTTTTTAATATGAATATATTTTGTCCTAATATTTCAATACTTAGACTGAAACACATGAAATACATATGCTTATCGTCATTGCCCTCGCGGACCTAAAGGCAGTATCAAGATAGCCATCAAACTTTAATTCACTAATAATTGAAGTTAGGTGATGAAATTAATATCAATCTTAAATTTGAATAAATTAGGTAAACATATACAAAGAGTGTGAATTATTGTGTATACCTGATAATGATAATTGTGAACTACTAATCGAGGCCGTGTTTTTTATATTTTTGCATGGTTCATACATGAGTGCTTCTTTTTCCGTTATAATGTTGTTAAACAATGTGTCACGTGAGTCGCCAATACGTGGTATGTACCTGGAAGCCAAAACGCAACACATATTAATTATGCTTTGCCAGAAACCGTATGACGTTTAGTGATGTCATAAACTATGATCATACTGATAATTATTGTAAGTCCTATATTCGCAACAGCAAAAATGAAATATTATAATAAATATACACAGCATTTGATAACCCTTTAATTATCTTTCACAAGAGAAGAGTGCACAAAACAATTAGATGTAAATAAGAACATTTATAAAAATCTTGATTAAAAACGTATCATCTTTTATATTGATGTTTATTACCTATTTTCCTACACTCTCCGATGAGAGTCCCGCTTCATTAAATGCTTGTGGAATGGAAGATTTATTATTTAAAATCTAACGTCATGTAAGTTGAAACCAGAGACTCACCTCATAAAAGTCATTACTTACATATCTTAACCTTATTATCAGCTATTATATATGTTCCCTGAATGGTAAAGTCACTACGCATACACATAAAGTATGAATACAACCACGTTCTTGAGAAAAACAAAACAAAAAAAAACTATTGCTCATAAACAACCGTCATAAAGTTTCCAACTAAACTCAATACTCTGTAGACAAAAAAGCAATCGTTAAAAACAATTGTCATAAACTCTGACAGATGCTCACCTATGTTTGAGCTCAGAGGTGCCTGGTTTCGAAAAGAATATTTGTCTGATTGCATTGTCCAATTTGAATGCAAGTAAAATCCACACGGTCAGCACAAAAATCAAAACCACTGCTTTTGGACGTCTAGGACTAGGAAAAGTGCTTTCTGTCAAAATAAATTGAACAAAGTTTTGTTAAAAAAATCATTTTGTTTATTCAAACTTAAGAATAATGTTTCTTATCGGATTGCCATTCTATCATAAGTTAACGATAGTTTATCGTTATAGTCATGTAAAATAAGCATTTGTTCCTTGTTTCATGTATTACAAACTCAGTTTTATCAGAGCTTTTGAACGTTCATCTTATAGACACAAGAGCACTAAAATCATCTGGTAAATAATATAATATATAAACGTTTTAAAATGTCTCAGAGAAGTCTTTACATTCTTTAATATTTTAATACATATAGTATCTTTGTCATTATTCGGTCTTATACGTTGACTAAGATACAATCAAATTTGGTAATTAGTCGTTCGTAAACAATAGTATCTAGGTTATTAAACGACTGATATATTACATCTTTGAATAAAACTGCGTTGCAAAAAAATGTACATACGCAGATTGCAAATATCAGATCTGACTTCTTCACACGAATATAATCAAATAATATGTACAAGGCAAGGCATAAGTATTTAGTGATAATGATTACATAGGTTACGGAATCACGGCTAAAATATGGCAGTCAGCCGAGCACCCGTCAAATTCTTCAGCCACTACTAACAAGTACATGAATAAATACATAACCAAAGCCACTTACAACCGTAATTCGCATCTGCTACACGCAGTATTAACGGTCCTAATCTCCCCTTGGCCTTTACATTGCATTCTTTTCCACTAACAGCAGATCTTTTGTTTGTTTTGGAACGATTCAGTATGGAACAGAATAAGGGCCAAAACTGCATTGTGCTTTCGTATATTAAGTCTGTATGCATTTGTCATTTTCATGTTCACACGCTTCCTTCTGACATCTAATTTTGCATTGTTGCATGACCATTTGTCCATCTTATGTCTGTATGCATGGTTTAAACATATTTTATTTTGCAATAGTTTTACAACATGATTACAAATGTAGAATAAAGGATTGGACAGGAAGCTTTATAAGCTTAAGGCTGTCTTCTCCCTATTACAACAATGTGCATACATAGTTCATGGTAATATAAAACTTTAATTGCATTGGAAAAAATTACAAACGTTTACTAAAGAATATAACATAGTTGTAAAGTAACTATCTATAAAGTTATCCGTAGTAGGAGATACTGGTATAAAAAGAAAGAAAAAGGAACAGAAATAGTAAGGAATTGACAACAAACCTAGAGGAAATTACATGATGGAGTTACTATCACTTAACACAGTTAACAGTGTTTGATATGCTATTTTTCACGTACGCTATTTCTGATACGTTTACTTCTTGTAGATCAAAATCTTTTGGATTTAACAATGTAACACTGAAAAGCAGTAAATATTTCTACATTGGATTAATCTGACAGGGCAGGATTACATTGTAAGATAACATTTAATGTTGGAGTATAAAACTGTGATATGATATTGAACAATTGTATTCTTAAGTAAGAATGCCTCGGGCATATGAAAAAAAATAGTGATAAGGCGTTTCTACATCCCCGCAGACACAATTTGGAGACTCAATAATTTTTTTAGCATAGAGAACTGAAAATATAGAGCTGCAATGCGTACGTAGCCTTGTATGAAGTATTTGAGATTTTCTTACTCCTGTCAGAAAGTACTTTGGAACAGAGCCATGCCATTATTTAACATACGCTTAAAGGACGCTAGAAAATAGGCATTACGTATTTCGTCTGGAAGAGCGTTGAAGTCCCGCGACTGATTAAAGGAATGAATTGTAATAAAATTCAGTATATGTGAATATAATCTGAATATTTTCAGCATTTCTAAGAGGGTACCTGTGGTCTCTTCCTACATTAGATGGAACAAGGTATCAAAGTTAGGATGGTGTGAGGTTATTTTTCATTTTTAAAAACAGTACTAACTTATGTTCCTTCTGTTAGTAATGGTTTCCCAACCAACTTCAGAAAAAAGTTTGTCAATAGAAATGAGTTGCGTTGTTCCAGTTAATATTCTTGCTGCTTCGTGCTGAAGTTCCTGTTTTTCATTTTGAGTGCAATTGTCAAAAAGTACGTCACCATATTCAAGAATAGATCTTATGAATGATTTGTACATTACCTCAAGAGAATTTAGGTCTAGCTGAAATTTTAACTATTTTCATGACATTTATTCGCAGCCATGCTTTCTTTGTTATGTACTCAATTTGTGTAGTCCAACTAAGATCATTTGATAGAAAAATACCTAAATGTTTATGATTATGGACATCGTTTATTTGTTGACCCTGCATTATTAGTGGAGTATGATATACTCTATTTTGTTTGCGGGATATCAATAACGACTCAGTTTTAGAAGGGTTAAAGTTCACTAGCCACCTTGATGCCCAGTTAAAAAATTTATTAGGATCTGATTTTAAGATAACAGAAGCATTTGGATTTTCAACTGCAATTGAAAGGCTCGTATCATCTACAAATAACCTTATATGAGCTTGAATATCTAGGACTATGTCATTGATGTAGATTAAAAATAAGGGGGGGGGGGGGCAATGATTAATTTTTGGGGAACCCCTGCAGTGATTACTTTTTGAGATTCCTATTATGTAGATATGAGGAATACCAGGATAATATGGATCCACAGATTCCAATAGACTTAAGTTTATAAATGAGACACTTGTGCCAAACACGGTCAAATGCCTTACTTAGGTCACAAAATATAGCCCTTATCTCTTTACCAGAATCAATAGCTTGTGAAAATAAATTGTGGATATATGTAAGATGGTTTACTGTACAGTCACCAGGAACAAAATCAGACTGCAGTGGAGAGAGGATGTTATGTTCATGAAGAAATGAACACAATTTTTCAAACACTTTATTGACAGTACTTATGAGAGAAATAGGACGGTAGGTATTTACAAACGAAGGATCTCCAGACTTCAAAATAGGTGTAACGTTAGCGTTTTTCCAACTGTTTGGAACAGAAAAAATACGCAATGAGTAATTTAAGAGGTCACACAAGGGGCCGGATAGTTCTAAAGAAAGCTCACAAAGGATACAGTTATTAATACCATCAGGGCCTGCAGCTTTAGCTCTACCTAGTTGAAGAGATTGTAAGATATTACTTCATCTGGGGAAATAATAATACTAACAAGGAGGTCGTGATCAACAGCTTGTGGGTGTGACAGCGGGGGTGCTGAGTTGGCATCTATTCGTGTTTGACCAAGAAAAAAAGTCATTGAACAAGTTGGCTTTACCAGGCATATCTTCAATAATTTTATCATCATATGACAGGGGAAGAATAAAGGAGGATGAATATGGTTTATGAAAGATTTCAAACAAGACCACCAAGTTTTGTTGGTTTGAGATTCTGGTTTTAACTTTTTAGAAAGAAGATCCAACCGTTGACTCTTTGCACCATGGATTTTGTTTACTATAAGATTGCGGATGTTTCGAAATTGTTCCCAGTGATATGGAGTGTTTCTTTGTCTTGCCTTTCTATAGTAACGTTTGTGTTTCCTAATTAATAATTTGATTTCATTCGTGAACCAAGACGGTCCAACCTCTCTGATCAGTACTTTTCTGTTCGGGATACATATTTTGGCATTCTCAATAATTATATTTGCAATGTATTCCATGCACTTATCAATATCCTCACGTGTGAGAGAGTCCCAGTCAAATGTTGATTTTTATTTGCCTAAGTCTGTCGTAGTTACCCTTATCGAATATCCAAACGTGGCGGTAAAATGGTGGACATTTTGCCTTTTTAAGGTTTAAAAGTCCATAAACTGGGCAGTGGTATCTAACGTTTTGAGGAAGAAAAGGGTCACCAATGCCACTTATTTGTATTAAGTTTTTATTTGAGGTAAAGATCAATGAGTGAGGATGGTGTCTCAGTGAATTGTGTAAGTGTATCAATTAACTGCGTCAAGGAGATCTGGTCCTATATTCTACTGACATTTTTTTGTTAAAAACCTGGTTGGCTATGATAAGATCAAAGTCACCGGCAATAATGATGTTTTCAATACCTGTATCAAAAGCAAGGTGAATACAGTCTAATATCAAAGAGTGTTGAAATGCATCAGTATTTGGTGGCCTATAAAATGTACCGAAAAGAATATGTTTGTTAGAAAGTACTATTTCAATCCAAAGACATTCCACACCGTTGATTTCAAGATCACGCCTTCTTCTATAGTATAGATACTGTTTACATAATGATAAATGCCTCCATATCCGTCTGCTCGGCCCTTTCTCTCAGGAAGTGAAAAAGGCTCCAAAATTAATTCGTCGTTTGGAAAATCTCTATTTAACCATGTTTCTGAAAAAGCTAAGATGTCGACGTCCTTTAGCTCTGCATAAAGGGAATCTAACTCTAAAGCTATACTTTGAACATTTAAGTAGATAAAGGAGATATGTTTGGAGAGATCAATATGCTCCGTAAAGGTCGATATACAGATGTACATCACCTGATAAAAGTATAGGTGAATGAATATTCCAAATTTGAACGGATATAAACAGTATTGCAATAGAGCCGAAAAGCAAGGATGATAAATATTTGTATCTAATCTGCTTTTGGCTGACTGGGTATCTGCGACTGTTCAATTGAACCTTAAGGTTGTGTGATGTTGTATAGGAGAAGAAAAGATCCGAAATTAAAGCAAATGGCAGATAACTATCACAGCAAGAATAAAACAATAACCATACCAGAAAGAGAAATCTGAATTAAACTGGCAAATAAATTCCTCTCATGGTGGCAGATGACTTACGTTTCATAATTACGTTACTGCAGAACACAGCAGAAGAAACAATAGGAAAGCCACCATGAAAGAGATAGTCCTGGTAAAAACTTTAGGATAACATATTAACAGGTAGTACAATACAAAACAATACTGAGCTGTTGTCAAAACGAAGGAGAAAATGAACCAAAACGAAAAACAAGAGAAAAGTAAAATCATATTTGTAGAGAAGGAAAATAGATTATACTGGAATCAATGTAGAAGACTGATATGTTAAGGAATATGACTAATTTTGTATAAATTAAGGATATGGTGTGAAATTCAGCCGCTCCAGGGCTATAATGTATGGTGTTTTGTATGGTGTTTAAGTTTTAGATATGAAGTAAAAGTTGTGAATAGAAAGTATTGCTTCTGTTCTGTTAGACCATATGATTAACGTTGATAATAAAAAAGAAATCGGCTTGAAACTGCAGAATTAGCCACAAAAAAAAAAATAAAAGAAGACATACCATACATGACCTAGAAGTTTAAGCCGTACGCTATTTTTGAGTTACAGATAATATTACTTTATGTAATCTAGTAATTATTGAAGTTTTGACTTCATGATGAAGTATACCTTTTGTAAACAATACTAAACAAAAATAACAAAAGTGAAATTCTAAATAAGAAGTAAAGCTTATTTAGTGTTCTATAATAAGTAACAAAGATAAAAAAAAACATCTTGAAACAAGATGTGCCATAACAGAAACATACAC
>NW_026460975.1:0-39857 GCF_021730395.1 Mercenaria mercenaria | reverse complement strand
AGGTTCATTTATGCTTCGATTTGATACAAACTTGAACAGAATGATTATCTTGATATCTCTAGGTCAGGATTGAAACTGGGCCATGTCGGGTCAAAAACTAGGTCATCAGGACAAATCAAAAGAAAAGCTTGTTAACACACTTGAGGCCACATTTATGATCCTATATTCATGAAACTTGAGCAGAATGTTTTCATGGTTCCTAGGCCAAGTCACATGGGGTCTAAAACTAGGTCACCTTGTCAAATCAAAGGAAAAGCTTCTTAACACTTCTTCATTTGATGTGCATGAAACTTGGTCAGAATGTATGTCTGCATGAAATATGTATGAAATTTTATCTGGGTCAAAATCTAGGTTACCAGATCAAATCAAAGAATAAGCTTGATTACTCCTTAGGGGGCACGTTTTATATTCTATCTTCTAAAAACTTGGTCAGAATGTTTGTTTTTATGACGTCTTGGATGATTTCAAATCTGGGTCATGTGGGGTCAAAACTAGGTCAAATCAAAGGAAAGGCTAGTATACACTAGAGGCCACTTTTGCTCCAATCTTCCTGAAACTTTGTCAGAATGTTTGTTTTTATGAAATTTTGGACAAGTTCTATTTTAGCTCATGTGGGGTAAAAACTAGGTCACTAGGTCAAATCAATGAGTATTTGTTTACACTCAAGAAGCCACATTTTTTTTTGGTCAAATGGTAATGAAAATTGGTCAGAGTATTTGTCTCATGAAATCACTAGGTTAAATGTATGTATACACTGTTATGGTGTGTCATGCAGGGGAGTGACCTAGGGCCTATGTTATTTCTTATATTGGGACAAGTACAGGCATCTTTGATCATCATTCCTGGTACTAATATTTCTAATGTTACTTCACCAGCACTCATTTGATCCCAATTTCCCCACATGAATCAGTGGTAGTGGAAAATCTGTCATCAGTTTTCAGTCAAATTGTCATTGTTTACTGTTGGATCGAACTAGCAAACCACTTAATAACATTATACTGTACAAGCTGGTAAACTTACACAGAAGGGATTTCATGAGTTTAATTATACTAAGAAATTCTGGCAAATGAAAAATAGACAAGGTTGTTGCTGGATTTTGTTTCTATACTAACTTGAAAAATTATGACCATGCAATTCTTAGTCCGACTATGACATTCGAAGATTAGGTTGAGGTTGTGGACTCGCCCATGCCTCAGCATCCTGATCTGGTTTATTTCTTGTACGATTTTCACTGTCATAAACTTACATTGCGCAGGTTCCTTAACTCTATTTTGCTCTTTTACAAATGATTCCCCTTTTCAGGTTTTAAGTCTTTATCTCACCTGAGCCAAAAGCTTATGGTGAGCTTTTGTGATTGCTCGATGTCTGTCATCCGTCGTCAGTTATCCATCTTGGGCGGCCCCCTTTCAAAATTGTTCAATAAATTGAATTCCACACAGAACTCTGGTTTCCGTGTTCAAGGTCACACTTGGAGATCAAAAGTCAGTAGGTTTTTTCCTTTTAGTCCATTAACTTGGTCATTATGTCCCCCACCCCACCCATTGGAGGAGACATAATTTTTTTACCCTGTCCATCCGTCCGTCCTTCTGTCACACTTTATTTCCAAACAGTAACTGGAGGACATTTTGACCTAGAACGTTCAAACTCCATATGGTGGCAGGGCTTATACAGTAGACAACCACTACTGTTTTTGGGGTCACTCCATGAAAGGTCAAGATCACAGGGGCCTGATCATGGAAAACGATTGCCTATTAGTAACTTGGGAACCACTTGACCCAGAATGTTGAAACCTCATAGGGTGATTGTTCATGCAGAGAAGATGACCCGTATTGATTATCATTTTGGGGTCACTCTTTTAAATGTCAATGTCACAGGGGCCTGAACATGGAAAACCATTTCCAGTCAGTAACTTGAGAACCACTCGACGCAGAATGTTGAAGCTTCGTAGGATGATTTGACATGCAAAGTAGATTACCCCTATTGATTTTTGGGTCACTTTATTAAAGGTCAAGGTCGCAGTGGACAGAACATGGAAATCCATTTCTGTCCAATACCTTGAGAACCATTTGATCTAGAACCTTCAAACTGCATACTGTGACAGGACGTACATAGTAGATGACCCCATTGTTTTTGGGGTCACTCCATCAAAAGTCAAGGTCACAGGGACAGGGTCCATCTGTCTGTCACACTTCATTTTCGATCAATAACTGTATAACCATTTGATCTACAGCCTTCAAACTTCATATGTTGATTATGGTGATAGGACTTACAGGGAAGAACACCCCTTTTATTTTTGTGGTTACTTGATCAAGGGACAAGGTCACAGTGGCCTGAACATGGAAACCAATTTCTGATCAGTAACTTCAGAACCACTTGACCCAGAATGTTGAAACTTCATAGGATCATTAAATATGTAAAGCAGATGACCCCTATAGCTTTTGGGGTCACTTGATCAAAAGCCAATGTCACAGGGACCAGAACATGGAAAACTTTTTCCGATCAAGAGAGAAGCATTTGACCCAGAACCCTCAAACTTCATAGGATGACAGGACTGAAACAATAGACGACCCTCGTCATTCTTTGGTCACTTGAGCTACGGGCAATGTCACAGGTGCCTTAACATAGAAAACTCCTTCCAATAAATAACATGAGAATTTGAGAACCACTTGCCCCAGATGTTGAAACTTAATAGGATGATTGGACATGCAGAGTAGATGGCCCATACTGATTTTGAGGTCACTCGATCAAAGGTCAATGTCACAGGGGCCTGGACATGGAAAACCGTTTTCAATTTATAAACTAAGCCCATTAGGTTGTGTATCAGTGTATCTTTGACTTCCGCTCCTGTCCCCTATTGACTTCCTGTCTATGCAACTATGCGTATGCAAACATGCGCTTTTTTAGCTCAGTGTGAAACTATTCTGAGCGCTCAACTTCGGTCGACATTGTTTCGTCCACAATTCCTTTTAAACAACATCTTCTTAACCACACAGCAATTTTTGATGAAACTCCACAGGGAGATTCCGGGGATTATACCTTTTAAAAGTTGAACTTGGTAGCCATGGCAACCGAAAGGAAAAAAATGAATATCTTCTTGTCCAAATTGCAAGGTGTAGAGTTCGAAATTTTGGCTTGTGACTTCTTCTGTATGGTCCATATGATACTTGTTCAATATGCCCCTGGGGTGTGTCGTCGCGACCTGTTAAGATGAAGTAAGAAGTTGGCCAGGCCTAAATGCTTATCTTGTTAAACATTAGTCATGTCACACAACGCATTTGATCATTTTTACAAAGCTCTTTCTTTTGAACGTCAATAAGCTCCTCCTCCGCATCCGTGTACTCTGCAGCAACCTGCAGTCTTCAATCCTCGGGGTTTTCTTCTTTTAATCTATTTTCTTAGCTCAGCAATGCTCAGGTGAGTTATAGTGATCGCTCGATGACCGGCGTCTGCTGTCCTGTCGTCTGTTCAACATTAGCGTGTGTATTGATAAGGAAGTATTTTTTAGCTCACTTGAGCACAAAGTGCTCAAAGGTGCGCTTTAGGTGATCGCCTGTGGCTGTCTCCGTCCGTCGTCAACAATTTAACTGTTAACAACTCTAGAGGTCACATGTTGGCCCATTCTTAATGAAAACTTGTCAAAGGTTTACCCTCAATAAAATCTTGGACGAGTTTTGATATTGGGGGTCCCATCCTGGGTCTGAAACTAGGTCACCGTCAAATATCACAGGAAAAGCTTTAACAATCTGAGGGTCAACATTTTTGACCAGTCTTAAGGAAAACTTGGTCAGAATATTACACTTAATAAAATCCGGAAGGAGTCTGATATTGGGTCCATCTGAGACAAACAACTAGTTACCAGATCAAATCAAAGAAAAGCTTGTACACTCTAAAGTCTCAATTTGGGCCCAATCTTTATGAAACGTACTCAAAGTGTTCCGTTAAAGTCTTGTTGGACGAATTTGATACTTGGGTCATCCTGGAGTCCTAAAACTAGACACCAGGTCAAAATCAAAAGGAAAAGTGTAGAGCCGCATTTATAAAACTGGTATCTTCATGCAACTTGGTCAAATGTGTAATATTGAAATGAGTTTAAGGTCCAATTTGAATTGAGATCATGGTAGAATCAAAAACAAGTCACCCGGTCAATCAAGGAAAAGCTAGTTTTACACTCTAGTGGCCACATTATGCCCATATCTTAATGTACTTGGTCAAAATGTTGATCTTGAGATTATAGCTGAATTCAAATCTGATTCGGTGAGGCAAAAACTAGTCACCAGTCAAATCATAGAAAGGAAAACGAGTTAACACTCTTAGATGCAATATTTATGATTCGTCTTCATGAAACTTAGTCAGAATGTTATACTTGATTATCTTTAGAAAAGTGTCGAATCTGGGGTCAGTGGGGTCAAAACTAGGTCACCAGTCAAATCAGAGGAAAACCTAGTTAACACTTTAGGAGGCCACATTTATGACCATATCTTAATGAAACTTGGTCAGAAACTGATGATCTTTAGATCAAGTTTAAATCTGGTCAGGTGGGTCAAAAACTAGTCACAAGTCATATCAAAGGAAAAGCTGTTTAACAAATCTAGAGGCCCACATTTTTGACTGTATCTTCAGGAAACTTAGTCAGAATGTTAATCTTGATGACCTCATTGCCCTCGTGTTCATGATCTTTAATGAAATTTTGTCAGAATGATACCTTGATGAAGTCTAGGCCATTTTGAAAAAGGGTTATCTTGGGTCAAAAACTAGTTACAAGGTCAAATAAAGGAAAACCTTGTGTATGCCATAGAGGATGTATTTTTTCAATTGATCTGCATGAATTTGGTCAAAAATGATTATCCTTAATAATATCTAGGTAAGTTTGAAAATGGTTTAGTATCTGGGCTAAAAGTGATCAATAGGGCCAAATCAAAGAAAAACCTTGTGTATGCGATGTGGCCTGTATTTTCACCTAATCTACATGAAATTTTGTTCAGAGCGAATCACTGGAGAAATCAAGGCCTGTTTGAAAAAAAAGTTCTCTGAGGTAAAAAAAAAAACAGTGAACTATGTCAAATCTAATAAAAACCTTGTGTATGCGATAGAGGCTGTATTTTCAACTGATCTTCATAGTTTTGATCAAAAGATTGACTTGATAAAATCTAAGTCAAGGTCGAATAGGGTCATTCCAGGGTCGAAAACTAGGTCACAATGTCAAAATCAAAGAAAAACCTTGTGTATGCAAGAGGGGCTGCATGTTATTTACAAACGGATCTACATGAAATTTTAATCAGAATGTTTGGCTAGTTAAATGCTAAGGTGAATTTGAATATTGGTCATTTAGGGGTGAAAAAACTAGTCGCTGTCAAATTCAAAGAAAAGCCAGTGTATGCAATATTTTTCATTTGATCTTCATGAAAATTTGGTCAGAATATAGCCTTGAGGAAATTAAGGTCAAATTCGGATCTAGTCATCTTGGCTCAAAAACTAGGTCACTAGTTCAAATTGAAGAATACTTGTGTAACACTTAAGGACACATTTTTTTATCAAATTCTAATGAAAATGGTCAGAAGTTGTTTTCCGTGAAATCACTAAGTCAACCATGTTTACAACTGTTTATGATAGTTTTTCTCAGGTGAGCAACCTTGGCCTCTCGCCCCTCTTTCTTTAGAGTCTTTTAATGGGTGTAACTGTCAGGTTTATATTTTTAGTTAACATATACATGAACATTACTGGAATTTACTTTGTTTTCATCCCTTTGATTAATTTTGCAACAACATTTGAAATGATTTTACTAGTATATGGTCATATATATATCTAACTTAACATCAATCATTCCATTTTCCGCTTTTATAATTCAGTTGGCCAAGAAGTTTGGAAATCAAAAGTCACCAGAAGGTTGTTGATGTTGGAAGTATCTGTGATCATTTAGTATTCCCAGTGGTTCAGAGGAACAATTAACACCGCAGTTAAAACTAAATTGATTTTAATTTATTTGTGAATAACGAGGACGTAACTGACGATAAAATGTTAAGAAGACAAACCTGATGCAGCAACAAATTTTGTAACATATCATGTAATATAATTAAACCATGTAGATCACTGTTTTACATTATAATTGCAGTAAAAGTTAATACAATGTTAATCTGCTACACTTTTTTATGGCAGGGAAGATGTTGTATATGGTCACTATAGAGGTTTTTCCCTTTAACGAAATAATATTGTGTGACAAGTATATAGTGAACCAAATCTGTCATGTTGACCATAATGTTCCGTGCAACTTTTTTGTACAAAAAGTAGATTTGTTATAACACCAAATAATAGTGAGAAGATGTAAATATATACAACATAAATATATTAAGCAAAAATCGTCATATGGGCGCAAAAACTGTAGCGTGTTTGCGCTTATATGAGCCCACAATTGACGCTGAGGTGACATTATAATTCAAAAAAAAAAACTAATACCGCCTCCTCATTCGGTAACACTATATTTACTCGCTCACAGAATACGCATGATAAAAAAATAGTGAATAAAAATCCCTGATAAATTTATTGATCTTACGTTTTCTAAGTCTGAATAAGCCTGCCAACAGAAGAACTGTATTCATTAGATGTAAATTGGTTTCTTCTAACCGACATCCCTGCCAGTGCCTGGTAGTAAAGCATGTCCCGTTTTAACTGTTATGCTAGCATGTAGAATCCAAAAGGTTGATGCTGGCATATCTGAGTATTATGTATAACATTACCTCACAACATGGTGGTTACAAGTCGGAGAAGGGACCACATGGCTGTGATTAGGGGGAAAAAAGCTCGGTATTTGGGCAAAGAGGTAGACAAAACCTACGTCAAGATTTTGGAAACGGCATGAAAAAATTTAGAGATTTTTCTGAGGGGAAGCGGGTCTATTTACGTCCCTTTTGTGAAGGGGAAAATCCTCACCAAAACATGTATATTCATTGATTTATCCCCACAGGGTCTACATATTATATGTAAATTGATAGACTATACTCTCATAATCATAATAATCTTTAAATCAGATACGTAAAATAACTATACTGAGGTTACCTGGTATTTTACAAAGTCAGAAAGGCATGGCAAGATGCGTGATCAACTGAAAATCATCTGAAAGCAACTACTAGTTCTTTGAATAATATGCAACATAGTATAATAAATCCCTTGTGCGCGTGGATTCATCTCTACAATGTGTCTGTAATATTAATGTCATCTCCAAATTATTTTATTCCTGTTGGTGAATATTGTTAAGAAAAATTGCGCCATAGAAACTGGTTAGTCCTTGTGTTGATCAAACTGGGACATGGCTGTTATCTTTCTGGAATGGCTAACCCAAGCTAGTCTTTCAGAACGTTAAACTCAGGCGTTAGTCATTCAGACTCTATCTTGGACCAGGCGGTAGTCATGTCCTGGAACGCAAACCAACTGGCAAGTTAGTCATTCTTGAATGCCTAACTTGGCAGAAAGGTTAACTTCCGAACGTCTAACTTAGACAGGCGAGTTAGGTCATTCCGGAACGTCCTAACTTAGTCATTTCCTGAACGGCTAACTCCGACAGAACAAATTAGTCATTTCTGAACGTCTGACTCAAAGCAAAGGATTAGTCCATTCCAGAACGTCTAACTTAGTCATTCCTGAACGTCTAACAACACGCAACGACGGATGCCCAAAGAGTTTAGCGATGCTCACATCCAGTGATTAAGACAGACAGAGTCCATCTAAATTAACCAGATCGGAGAACCATAGCGTAAGTATAGGACGACTGGGTATATCCTTAGAGCAATACTGATTCATGAAAATTGAACGTAGAACACTAGCAGTTGGTTTTGTTTCCAGTCCAGCCCTCGACACTAATAGGCAATAGGAAAGCGGTTTTTACCACGAAATCATGTTTAGTAGTTAAGGGAGATAGGGGAGACATTTCTGTTCTCTTTATTAGTGACAATATATAAGAAATACCACTTATAGCCCTGTTAAAACAAAAGGCCCTGAAGTCTAGATTTATTAATAAGTCCAGACTTAAAAAAAATATACTGTTTTATTTTTCAGCATCAATTTAACCACAACTTAAGTTCTAAGTTATTAACCAGTTTCTTATGGAAAAATTTTACATGACAAACGCATAATCTTTCCTCTAATGACTTGTTTAAATTTCATAGAGTTTAATGATAGTAATCCTGATTTTTCGTTTAATTCTTTGAATAATTTATAGAAATATTGATATTTTCAGTACTGTTATATCTTTTATTAATCAAATCATTTAAATCATTACCTACCTTAACGTAATTATCTTCTAGCCAGTTCTTTGAGTCCTTAGCTATCATTGTTTTTGACCCATGAAGTTTATAAGAATCAATAATTAAATTACCATATTTTCCATTTTGGTGAAACTTTTTAGGGTTATGAATGTTTTATTTCTTGTCCATATGTAGAGCCCAAATCAATAATAATATTTAACCGGCATTTTACGTTATCAGTTCGGTTTGTGTATATGGTAGTTATTTTGCTTCCTCTTGTTTAATTTGATTTTTAGGTTTTTGATTTGTGCTAGTTATCAATCATTTAACTTCAAATAATTTTTCAGGAGCATCAATCTATTGTAGCTTGGAAGTGTGCTTATCCATTTTATTAGAGTAGATTTATCCTGCATAATAAAAGTAAAACATTTTAGACTGTTTGTAATAGGTCATATTCTTTTACGATATCATATCCAAAAAGCATCTAAATCTACTGGAGGGATTTTCTGTTTCCTTTTGTGGTCTTACCCCATCAAGTCTTCTTCTGAGTCACAGTTTTTCGGTTATTTCCATCTTTTCCTTTCTCTTCCATAATCTTCTAAGTTCTGAAATTCACACTGTTTAAACATCTCCGAACAGATTCCATCCTCCCCAACTCTTTGGGTATAGGACCGGTGTTGATGGGAAGAATGGTTTGCGTTTCTAGAAATAGCCTGGGTAAACCTTGATAGTTTGGGTATGTCCGTGAGTGCTTCACACGAGTGAATGTCGAATGCTTCTTTAATTCCAGGTAATGCATTTAATTCTTTTTGAGCAATTCTTGACTTAATTTTGACCTTTCTAGCTTCTGTATAGTGTTTATACCTTTCATTCATTATACATTTCTCGACTATAGCTTTTCTTAACTTTTGCCCGACTAAGTTTTTTCTATAGTCTTATTTCTTGAAGTTTGCTACATTATATAATATATAAATAATGTAAATATGTAAGATTATTATATAATGAAAATTCCTAATTATGACACAAAAATTGATAAATCGAATAAATTTAAACAAATTTAGCCTTTTTAATAATGCCATATTCATGTGTAGAAATGTTTAATAGGGGATTTCTTCCAGATCAGGAAAACTATACTTTAATGCACATGCTTCGAAACCTCTTATATTTTATGATAAATTATATCTATATGCTAAAAAACCAAGAAAAAACGAAATATATCAAAGATTTTAAAAAATCACTTAAATGAAAATTGCAGATGAAATTGATTTAATCCAAATGAAATACTTGAATATTCTAATAATAAAATAATTGACTAATGATCTTGATTCAGAAAAAACAGAAGTAGTAAAAATAAGGTTCAGAATGAAAAAACAAAATACTTTATTCAAGGATGTCACAAAAACTGTTCTGTTATTTATTTAAGTCAGTCTTTTTACTATAAAACAAACCTAAAACTATCCGAAATTGACTGTTCACACTATTCTTGTTTGAAAGTCAGTACACAGGAAAATGATATGATTTGGAATGCACAAAACATATAGATCGTAATTCTTTTGGTAATGCAATAAAAACGAAAATATGGTGTCCTGAATATGTGACAAAACAAGAAAGTTTTAAAGAAAAATCTTTACTGAATAAATAATAATGGGAGTTGTTTAATTGATGGTAAAACTAGTAAGTAAACCAGACAGTATAAGTAAGTTAAATTTGATATTGATTTAAGTGATATTGCCATCGAAAAACAATTTAAAAAGCTTAAAAAGGAAAGGACGGAATCGTAATTCTTCACAGATAATAAGGAACGAACTTATATCACAATGAACAAACATTAGATAAAAGGTAATGAAATAATCACCTAGATAGAATCCAGATAAACACAATGATGCTGTTTCAAACGTCTGTTCTTTTTTTTTAAAATTCCAAGTGTAATAGAAGACTATAAGTCTTGGAGAAATAAAATGTATTAAAAATACACTAAAGCAGAAGTACAGAATATTGAAGAAATAAAAACAAAGAGTTTAAAGACAATGAACATTAATGTTGAGTTACGAGATAAAATTGATAGAGGAAAGAAAGCTATAGTTGATTCTATTAAGAACTTGAAGAGAATCGATTTGACAGATTGTCATTTATAGAAGTATTTTCGGCTAAGATAGACAATTTTACACAAGCAATATATGCAAATAAAAGACATAATGATTAAACATGAAGAACATAAATAATGATATTAAGCCGATAAAAAATTTACAAAATATGGGATCAGTTTAGAAAACAGAACAGAAATAAATAAACTAAATACTGACTTTACAAAGAAATTTGCAGAAGATAAATCGAACTGAAAAAGGCAGCTTCTCAAGAGTGGTGACCATAACACTACATTAGATAACCTGAAAAAGAGCTTAAGTCTAAAATAGAAACATTTTTAAGAAACAACTTCGATCTGATTCTAGTAATGTGACACACTTCACAATTAAGGTATGCGGAATTAAGTCCACTTACAGAAATAATACAAAAAGATATACGAGCTTTAAATACTGAAAGAGAAAAATTAAAACTGAACTGGATTTTGTAGTTGAAAAATCAGGTAAACAAGGAGAATCGATTACAGCTATATGAAGCAATAACGGGGGGGGGGGGGGTACAATACTGAAGCAATTTCCCTAATGCAGAAGAACATTACAAAAGGAAAATTTTTGTAAAAAGTATACGAAATAAAAGCAATCATTCATTTTCCCGTCTAACTAAACGACCTTTTAAAATTAATTTTTTTTCAAATGCGTCAGTAACAGATTCTCCAGATTTATTCTTGAATGGAATAACACAGCATATTTGCTGAACATATCAATAACGTTAACAAGTACTTTACACCTTTATTAAATTTTTGAAAAACTGGCATAGCAACTTTATCAGCAGGAAAGAAACACTATCATCAATATCATTAACTATTCAACCCGCTTTCGTAAATTTCGTTTAATGGGGTTTTATTAATTCTTCTGCTGAATTCATCACTCCATGTATTTCGGGGTCTTTTGTGAGGAAGCGTTTCACTTTCAAGGACTTACGTCCAAGTAAAAACTCGACCCCCTTTTTTTGCGTGTCCGTTTTTTGACTTTTGTTTTTGTCCAAGGTGACTTCTAGCTCCCCATTACGTCCGAGCCAAATTTTGGTTGGCGGGTTAATTGCAGTTTTTACAACTCTTTGTTTGCAATCTTTTCCTCAAAGTTTTGATTTAGTGTTCTTTAATTGGAAAGCATTCGTGTCCACATAGGACCTTCTTTACACCGATGACGTAGCAAAAGTCATGGGCCATACATACGCGTCTAGTTTCATAAACAGGAAGGTCTGTTTTCTAAAGATTTCCTGTCCACAAAAGTTATATCGGGAGTGTGTAAACCGTTTTCTTAGGTAATAAAGGTAATAAGCTTTATAATTCGAAATTACTACCCCCTGTACTTTTTGTACAAACTTGATTTAATTATTCCCCAAGATGGACTGGGTAGCCATAATTATTTTTCTCTCCGTTTTTTTGCTGTAACATAATAAAGATAGATATCAGTAAATCTTCTTTCTTTCAAACAATAAGTTTATTCTGTAAGCTCATCTAAATCATGTGTATTTAAAACTTTTGACGGTTTACAACCTGTTGGGTTTTAAATTGCCGGTAATGGTCACTTTAACCAGTGTAAAAGGTCAAATGCTGCAGACTGATTTGTCTACCGTGAGTATCTAACTATCTGCGTTAAATAATCATTTGATGTGAGTAGGCCATCCATCTGGCTTACGGAAAGGTCGGTGATTCTATCTACGTTCCCTCCGTAACATAATGCTTGGGAGGAGCATAAGGCTCTTACTCCATCATCAAGGCGTGATAGTCGCCATGCATTACCCTAGCCTTTGTCGCTGGGCACGTTACATCTGACATACGAAACACAGATATGTAACTTTCACAATTGTCACAGTGTCCAATTTGGGGCGACGGACACATTTTGTCCAAAATACAATTAGCACTAGCTCAGATCTTTATGCGCCTTATGGCTAAGTTGAAAACTGTATATTAGGTAACATATATATATTTTCTTTTCACTCTTTTACCCATATCATATTTAGGTTTTCCCCTTGTCGATTCTTTCTAATTGCTTAAACAATATTAAAATTTGAAAGTAATTATAAAAGAATCCTTCTGAATTCATACACTTAAACAAGACGTTTTGATGTTACAATAAACTAGTTCCTCTTAAGCAGTTGAAATGCTCATCAAGGTATAATGGAACTATGTTATGTCTAAAAGATGATGAATATACAAAAATGTACCTTAATTTTTATAGTTAAGTCCACTAATTAAAACAGTTACAATCGGGAAACAATCTTGCATGAGAAATGTTTATCATCAGATATCAAATTTTGGGGAGACCTGATTAACATTCGCTTTTTGAAATATCATGTAAGACAATTTCTCACAACTAAAATATAACACTTCATATAATACACAGGACAGTTTTTTAAATTAAGTTGCCTAATCTTTTGTTTTTCAGAACAAAAGAGCCAGTGTTGTTTTAAGAGACGAGTAATGTCATTTTCCCTCTTTTATATGTTCATTTTCAGACATACAATGTAATTGTTAAATAAAACGTGTTAGAGATCCATAGTCCTTTTCAGAAAAAAAAACTATCTTAAACGGTGATTGGGTTGTTTGATGCGGAAGAAATAGTAAAAACTGTGATTGTCCTAAACCAAATAATCATCGAAACAATCCTAAAAAGAGTTATTGCAACCGATTGGAGACTAATGAAGAAAGAAGAAAACAGATATAAAAGCAACTACCAGCATTTAAAGAACCTTGATATTAACTCTGGTTAATTAAAATGGGCTGGGAAGGGAAAAACAGAGTAAAAGGTGGACTATAAAAAATTATGGAAAAATATATAGATTTAAATTTTTTATTTCTTCCTAAATAATTAAACTTACAAATAGAAATGATCCGAAAAATCAATTATATTAAATATAGAAGACTCATTAGTACTCTGAAATCTGGACCTTAAAATTAAAAACTATAAAATAAATGTTGTTTTAAATTAACTTTACTGAGCGAAAATTGATGACGATGTACTGATACAAGTTAAAATCAGCTATTTTCATCAAAGGCTTTAGAAATTATTATCACAAAAGACATAGAAAACACTTACCTCAAGATTTTGGATGAAATATAAATAGGAATTGGTAATTGGATTTCAGAAGGAAGTGGCTGGAGAATAGAGTCAGTTGATGCTCATTAATAAATACGATATAATATATCCATTAGCTGCTTCTAGTTATTTCGAATTACCAAACCAATTACAAAAATCAAATGAAGGAATTATAAATAGAAAAAATCCTGATAATGAATGTTTTGGATGGTGTCCGATAGCTTACAAATTTCTGTTAAAGAACCGCCTCAAGAGTTTTTCAAAATATCAAAAACAAACATATAAAAGACTCAGTTATAAAGGAAAAAATTCCCTGTTACACTAAATCCAAATACCTACAATAGAAACTAGAATGATATCTCATTTAATATCGTTGGTTATGAGTTATCCATTGTACACTTTGAAAATATCCATATGAAGAAACACTGTTACATGTCGCTAATCAATAAGATAAGGATAAACCAAAAATGTAAAAATAAAAAAAAAACCACATTTCTTGTAAGTTCTTGTTTACTAAGTGTTTCTCACACGAAAGAATATTAAATGAAACATATACCAAATTGTTTAGCTATTAAGGTGTTCTAGCTGTAAAATGCCGGAAAGAGGAAGTAAGAATTTATTTAAAAATTATCATATAGGTTTAGCAGTACCTTTTTAGTAATTCATGCTGATTTTGAATCATTAAACTGAAAAAAATAGCAACTGCTTTAAACCATCACCTGAATCTTCAATTACTGAACCATATCAAAACATATAGACTGTGGTTACGGTTATAAAGTTGTTTGTGTTATCACGATAAATATACTAACCAACACAAGTTGACAGAGACCTAATGCAGCTTATAAGTTTATTGAAAAAATGCTTGAGGAAGAGGAAGATTGTAAGAAATATTTTAATGCAAACTTTAACAAAGACTTGAGAATGTCTACAAAAAAAAGATGAAAAGTGAATTTAAGAAAACAAAACTTTGTCATATTTGTGAAAAAAATATAATGGTAAATTAATTAAAGAAGAGAACACTGTCCATATAACAGGAAACATTTAGAGGAAGTTGCCTCATCATGTAATATTAATTTTAGACTAACACACAAACTTATTTCTCTCATAATTTAAGAGTTTAAGATGGTCATTTTAATTATGCAACAAATAGGAATTCAAAAAGGAATTAATGTAATTTCCTAACAATGAGAAAGATATATGGCATTTATCATAAGTGATTTGATTTTTATTAGATAGTTTTCAATTGATGTTTTTTCAACATTGGCTAAACAAGTAAAACATATCCCAGAATTTAAGTACACATCTTCAAGATATAAAAAAAAAAATGCGAAGGCCGGAACCTTCGGGTCTTTGACCCAGTCAGACCTACGGGCATTCGTTGCCACTTGAATTATTAAAAACTAAAGGTATTTATCATATGATAACATGGATTCGTTTGATTAAATTCCGTAGAAAAAGAATTACCTATAGAAGGTTTTATTCAATTTAAACCAAGTTGCATCAGCGACAATGAATAGACATGCTAAAATGTTTTGGAATCAATTTAAAATTAAAAACATGGGAGAATATCAATGATTTATATTTAAAAACTGACGTATTACTTAAGCAGATATATTTGAAATTTTAGAAAATATGTTTGGAAATTATAAACTGCCCTTGTCATTATTTTTAGTAGTCCTGGTTTAGCTTGGCATGCGATGATATAATGACTGGAATAAATCTGGATTTAATAACTGATATAGATATGTACTTTTTATTGAAAAGGACTTGGGAGAGGAGGCATAAGTTTTATAGCTAATCGTTACAGCAAAATACAAACATAAATATAATGAAAGTATGATCCTAATTAGAACTAAATACTTTATGGTAACTTGACGGCCAATAAACCTTTGCTGTTGGGTTAATGTGTCAACCTTTACAACTCTGAAATGTTAAATTCATATCCGAAAAAAACAATATAAGAAATTAATTACAAAAGGTTAAAACCGAATTTTATATTTAGTGTATCTTGAATATTGACAAAGAATTGCAATGATCTTCACATTGATTATCCCTTACTCTGAAAAAATTTAAAATACAGATCAATGGCTTCAAATTATAGTATAAATATTAAAAGAACGTTTTCCTCTTAGAGGAAAAAGGTAATGTAAAACGAAATTGTTCCCAACTTTAATGAAAAAAACAAATATTTAAGTTCATATTCTAAAAATCTTGAACTAAAATTCACAATTTGGATTAAAAATTAACAAAAATACATAGAATATTAACTTTTGAATGAAAAGTCCTTGGTACAAAAATGGTATATTGATTTTTAATACTTCCAAAAAAAGGATCTAAAGCAAACAATTCCATAAAAAAAAAGACTTTTTATAACTCATGAACAACCTGTATTCGTAAGACGATGGAGAATTTACGCAAGAGGTTATATAAATTAACACATAATGAAAACCTTTGATTAAAATATATAGAAAACCTACATAAGTTAGTTCAACAATGTTTTAATAAGAATTTTGTTTTGTATTCAATCAAATTAAAAGAAAGTTTTATTATTAAATAGACCTTGGTGTGTTGGAATGTCATTCTAGATGTTATACAAAAATATTGTAATGTATGGATATTCAGTAAATGATAATTAAAGACAAGTATGGAAGCTCAGCGAAGCTTTTAGTCAATGACACTGCTTCATTAGTTTATGAAATAAAGACTGAAGATGCATATAATGATTTTATAAAGAACAAAGTGTTATTTGATATTAGTGATTAAAACCCAAAACAGAGGGTGGTGTGTAGTACAACAAAAAATAATTGGAACAATTCAAAGATGAAGCTGCCGCATTCCAATTGTTGAATTTGTCGGATTAAGAAGTTAAAATGCATTCATATTTATTAGCAAATGAAGGTATGTTAAAAAATGTAAAGAAATTAAAAAGCATGTTGTAAAGAAAAGCAATTGTTCATGAAAATTACAAATTACTTTGTTTAATTTAAACCCAAATTAATCATACATTTTAATTTAATTCGTTCTGATAAGCATACTCGTTCCAGCTATTGTTATAAATAAAACGTCTTTATCATGTTATGATGATAAAAGATATATTCTTGATAATGGTATTGATAATTAAGCTTTCGTTAATTACAGACCCATAAAATTTGTTTAGGTTATGTTCTGGAACCATAAATTGTTTATTGAATATGTGTAAATTTAACCATCTATATAAATTACTTCATTCATTTTAAATTCATTAGCACAATTAGTAGAAAAGATTCCATTTTTTTTCTGTTATTTTTTACGTTGTACTTGAGAACTTTTATTTTTCTTTGTTTTTAAATACCATTTTGCTTCTCCTTGTCTAAGTAATTGCATCTATAAGAATAATTATAATGCAATCTGTTTGATTGTTACTTATTAACCCGTTTTGAACTAAACCAGGACTAGCATGTACCAAATTGCCATTGAAGTAAATCCAGCAACATTTCTGTTCAGATTTAAAAACAAGAGGTTTTCTTATTACTTTTGCTTTTCTGTTTTACTTACTTTTCATTTAATATTATTAAATATTGCCCATTATATATAATGAAAAATTAAATTAATTGGACTAGAGACAAGCTGACATAACTTCCTGTTCTATAGTCAATTTATTATTTTTAGACAGTCCGGATAAATTCTAAACGTCTTTCCTTTGCTTAAAATTGATTTTCCAATTTGTTTTCTTAAAAAAACAGTGTGTATTTTGAACCTCAGATAAATATTCTCATGTCCGATTGTGTTATCACGTGCCAGCTAAAACAAAACGATCATCTTATCAGAGTGATTCAGAGTAGTGATTAAGGATAATATTCATTTCAATTATATAATTCCCATCTTCTTTGATTTTAAATACAACCATTTTTTATCTTGTTCAATTAAACTTTTATATTCGTAATCGATTATCTGTTTTTACTCTATTCCAATAATGCAAAAAAATCTCGGTATATAATGGCTGTCGTAACTGTTATCTTCGATAAAATACAATCAGAATCACCGTTCCATGAGTTGTCTGCTATTGTTATTTTCAAATAAAACACTTCACTTTGACTTTTTTCGAAGTTCAGATTTATATCTCTGTAAATTTAGTTTCATGTTTCAAGAGTTACATCACTAAATCATCAACTGTTTTTGTTGTAGCAATTTCAGCGCAGACAAATTGTCATCAGTATTTTTTGTTCTACTAATTGACGTGTTTTCTGTTTTAAAAATACATATTTTAACTTTTGTATTTCTTCTGCATTAGTAGAAATGCATAAGCAGTAATCGATTCTCCCGGGTTTAACTGAGTTTTTCAACTACAAAATCCAGTGCAGTTTTATTTCTATTCTCTTTTAGTATTAAGCTGCGCTATATCTTTCTGTAATTTTTCTATAAGTGTACATAAATTTCCGTATACGTAAATGTGGGATGTGTGTCAACCATTACTAAATCAATTCAGATTTATATTCGCAAATTTATTTGTAAATTCAGTATTTAGTTTATTAATCCTGTTTGATTGCTAACTGAACATATTTTGTAATACTTTCAATATTAATTGAAATAATCAAATATAAAAGGAATAATGATACATTCCAAAGGAGGATAAAGTTTCCCAGTATGCCAGATGACATTAGTCTGTTTTTTGATGACAACACAAATACTCTTAGCACATAATGTTAACATAAAATTTTTATGCTAGAATTTCAGGCCTTAATATCAACAGGAGAAAACAAAAGTGAATTGGTTTGGATCACAAAAAAATAGTAACATACCATATCTTTGCCCATAATATACCTTGTCATGGAACAATGAAGTTTTGACAGGCTAGGTGTTAAATTTACCAAAGAAATTATCTGAATTAAAGATCTGAAACTATGCTTCAAAAATTGAAGAATTAAGAAACTAATTTCTGCAAGTTGGTCTAAAAGAGTCCTGTCCTCCATATAGGCAAGCTAGTTGTTATTAAATCCCTTGCTCTTTCAAAATTAAATCTTTGTTTTTGAGTATAACCAAATCCACCATTGCCAAGATAATACTATACAGAACATTTTTTCAACTTGATGGAATAACTCTAGAGTCAAAGTAAAAGAAATATTATAACACAAGACTACAAGTAGGGGGCTGAAAAAATGATAGATTTAAAATGTTTTATGAATAGCTTAAAAGCAACAGGATAAGAAGACCATTAATACAAATAATAAAATTAGAGTCCAGTTATAGATAGTATTTTGTCCCAGTTGTAAAGCATATCTCTAAATATGGGACAGACTATAGGCAAACAAAAACAACATTTAATATTTAACCCTTTTTTTGAAAGATGTTCCTTTATAGTTATTAATGCTCTCGCATTTAAATGCCAACACACCGAAATAGGTAAACAATGTTATTCTTTTCATTTAGTTTAAAATCCTGGCATTAAGGTTGGGAAATTCAAGTGTTTGTAAAAATAGTGGATTTCCAGGCGAATTCGTTTTTAGGTGACCTTTTAAATCAAGGATGGAAATTCTATACATACAATGAATTTCTAGTGCCATTACAAGATTAGAAGTTACCTGTTTAGAATAAAAGGTATGTTTGACATCAAGTAAATGAATTTTCTTGAAGTCAAGCACTATCCAACAGCCCTGCCAAAGAAGATCAACTATCAATATACATTATTCCGCAAAGTCGTGCAATATTAATTAAGGATAACAAAAAGTGATCAATTTACATAATAATGCAGACTGTAGGAAATTATCAAACCAAATTCTTTACAAAAATGGCAGATGAACGAAGAAATAACCACAGAACAGTTTTTTTCAAACGAATTCGATATATATATGGCTTATAAATTCACGATAATACCAAAAATAAGTGGTTCCAATTCAGGATTAACCATAAATCCTGCCACACATTATTTGGCTGAAAAAAATGAAATTATAATGAAGACTCTTGCTCCTTTTGTCAGTAATCAGCCAGAAACTTTGATTCATTTGTGTTATGACTGTGCAGTAAATTAAACAATTTGGCTACAGCTCATTCCTACATAAAAAAGAATGTAATCTGATTTATGAAGATGACTATTTCAGATATTTATGTGTATTACAAAGATGGAATGGTATTAAACAAACTTATATTATTATGCGAAACATTATATATATATATAGTGGTTGAAAAGATAAGGCCTGTCTAGAAGATTTTTAACTCAAAATTGTTGACCCGGGGGGGGGGGGGGGGGGGGGGGGGGGGGGGGGACCACAGTAACATTGAAAATATGTTACTAAACATACGCCAAACATGAAAATTTGAAAAAGTCAGGCAAAAGTTTAGAAACTTAGGGCGATAGAAATAACTCAGAGGTGAATAAGTCAAGACATACGATATGATAAATCTGTTAATGATTTTTTATTAAAGTTATATACCTAATACACGTACTTGTGTATCTAAAAAATAAATACATTGTTATAACACAATGAGAAAGAATTAGCAAAAAGTGAAGTTATAACGCTACATTATCATGACAATGAGGGCTCCACCAGCATCTTCTCCACCACCCCCCCCCCCCCCCCCCCAACGTTTTTGTCTTCTCTTGAATATCTACAGTAAGAAGGAAACCTGATAGTTTGCACCGAAGACCTTTTAAAAGTGTTTTGTTCCTTTGTTTTTTTTTGTAGACGATAGATACTAAAGCATACTGTCTTAGCTTGTATCACTGGGTTTTGAAATGTGATTACGTATCTTGTTTTTTTTTTTGTTTTTTTTTTTTTTCAATTTAAACAGACTGAGAAACACATTTGTATACAGATATGTCTTTTTTTTTACAGCATGCTCAGTATGTTAGAAATGGAACTTATTGTAAATTATAATAATTAAGAACGCTCCGCAAATATCAGGTTCACCTTCATTAGATAAGGATTCCTAATTGGGCTGTTATTGTAGGTTTACGACAGTAAGTAAAAAGAAAACCAAACAGACACTACTTCCATATCAAATTTGTTTTCTGTACAAAAACTTGTTACAATGTGATCCTTTGTGTTTGTGGTTGGTGTTTTTTTTTTTTTTTAGATAAAGTAGGCTAATCTGTGTGTTGAACGAATTGTATATAATATAAGAGTTTTTGTATCGTTGGTACATAATGTTATTTAGCCACAAAATCTACCACTCCAATTTGAACACTGAAACAAAAATGTTAGATATTGTTTTACAAGATGTAAAAAATACATAACTCTTTGGATCACTAAGCATAGCTACAACTGTGATTTGAAACTAACAAATTTCCTGTAACGTGTCTGAAACATACTAATAAAGTTTTACTATATATAAATGCATGCTACAATGTTCATATCAACATTTTTAAACGAAGAGATAAACGCTAAAAACAATATAGGGCATTTGCTTGGCTAGAAAAGCACAAGCAACAGCTAAATGGAAAAAAAATACGAAAACCCATTTTAAACTGAAGTTTAAAAACTACCAGTAATATCTTTATAGTATTAGTTAAAAAAATTGATATGAGTATTGCTAACATGATTCGTAAGGGGAAAGGGGTGGATGGCTCGCCAACCCTACCACTTCCCAACAATGACGGAGATAAAACCCTTGGTTGCTGATATAATAAAAAAATAAAAAAAAAACGATCGATGTGGTGTTCTGAAAAGTTTCGTATTTTAGTATTAAGCTCGTTTGCATGGTGATGCTAAGGCTGAGTCATGTCATGAAGAAATGTGCACCGCTTTGTGATGCTGCCTTTTTTTCCAGTTCAATTATATCTGCAATTTTAAATTGTAAAGTCAGTATGTAGTTATTTAATCTGTTCTGATTCTAAGTGAACATAATTTTGTAACTTTTTTCTCGCTTCAATAATCTTTTTGATTTTAGATCTTCATGTTTAGATCATACTATCTATTTAATTTTCTTATGTTGCTTGTGTAAAATTTTCTATATGAACCTGAAATACTTCATTCAGGCTTGACTATGCTTGTCAAATCAGTTTTCTCTTCAAGTTTTTTAATAAAATCAACTATAGCTTTCTTGCTTTCTTCAATTGTACCTCGGTAATCTGAAGCATTAAATGTTTCATTGTTTTTAAAATTTATATTTCTTCAATATGCCTTTACTTCTGCTTCGTAGTGTTTTTTAATACTTTTATTATCCTTCAAGATATAGTCTTCTATTACACACTTTTTGAATTTTTAAACGCAAACCGTTTTGAAACTGCTTCATTGGTTTATCTGGATTTCCTTCCTAGTTGATTATTTCATTACCTCCATATATATTGCTCTGGTTCATTGTTTATCAAGTGTCCTAATTTCTGTGAAGATTACGATTCCGTTTTCTTAATAAGCTTTGTAAAAGTTGTTTTTAGTGGCATAATCACTTAAATCATGGCATAAGCAAAAGAATTACGAATATATAGTTTGTTCATTACACAATCATATCATTTTTCCTTTTTACCTGGACTTTCAAAGAAGATATAGGTGAACGGTAATTCGGATATCATTTGTAAGATTAAGCGAAGATTCTTTATTTCTCCAGATTTGAAGAGTCACATACAATGGTACAAAATGAAGCAATGAATCTAAGCAGAACTGAGATAAGGTAAATGCAAAATGTAAATATAACAGAATATGATTATGAAACACAATTACTTAGGCAAGTGATTAAATGTTATACATATGTAACCGTTTAGAGTCATACAACGTTGAGATGTCGGGAATATGACTGAGAAAAACATGTTAAGCAGATATAGAAAACGTGATTTACTTTTTGTACAAAAACATTATTATAACTATAAACGGTTCATATGTATACATATTTAATCCGTGCTAAGTAATTGTGTTTCATAATCATATCGGTATATTTACCATATTTGAATTTACATTTCGTCAGTTCTGCCTTAGATTCATTACAGCATTCATTTTGTACATGTTTATGTGACTCTTCAGATCTGAGAAATAAAAAATCCTATCTTATCTTACCAAAAGATATCCGAATTTAAACCGTTCACACTATATCTCTTTGAAAGTCCAGGTAAAAAGGAAAATGCTAATATTTGTAATGACCCAAAATATAGATCGAATTCTTTGCGTATGCAAGGATTTAAGTGATTATGCCACTAAAACAATTTACAAAGCTTAAAAAGACACGAATCGTATCTTCACAGACATTAGGAACTTGATAACACAATGAACAGAGCAATAGATATGGAGGTAATAAACAACAACCTAGGAAATCAGAGAAACCCAATGATGCAGTGTCAAAACGGTTTGCGTTTAAAAAAATTCAAGAAGTGTAATAGAAGACTATAATCTGAAGATAATAAAAGTATTAAAAAGACACTAAAGCAGAAGTAAAGCATATGGAAAGAAATAAAATTTAAAAAAACCATGAAAACATTAAATGCTTGAGTTACGAGGTACAATGAGAAGAAGACATGAAAGCTAAAGTTGATTTTATTAAAAACTGAAGGAGAAATCTGATTTGACAGATAGTCAGCTGAAAGAATATTTTCAGGTTAATTATAGAAATGTTACACAAGAGCAACATAAGGAAATTAAAAGATAGTATGATTAAACATGAAGAAACTAAAATCAAAAGGATTATTGAAGCCGAGAAAAAGTTACAAAATATGTAATCACTTAGAAATCAGAACAGATTAAATAAACTAAATACTGACTTTACAAAAAATTTGCAGATATAAACCTGAACTGAAGCGCAGCTTCACAACGCGTGATGACCATGACACACATATAGATAACCTGGAAAAGGACTTAATTCTAAAATAAGAAAATTTTAAGAAACAACTCGGGATCCGTGTTTTTTTTTTTGTTTTAATTTTCAGCAACAAAGTTTTATCTCCGTCATTGGTGGAGAGTGGGGTTGGAGAGCCATCCACACTTCCCCTTACAGAATCATTCTACAATACTCATATAATTTGTTTTAACTAATCATACAGATATACTGGTAGGATAAAACTTCTGTTTCAAAATGGGGTTTTCGTATTTTTTTTCCATTTTACGATGTGCTTGTGCTATTCTAGCTCAAGCAAACTGCCCATATTGTATAGCGTTTTTAACTCTTTCGTTTTCAAATGTTTGATATGAACACTGGTAGCATGCATTTTATATATAGTAAATAACTTTTATAGTATGTTTCAGACACGTTACAGAAATTTCGTTAGTTTAAATCACAGTTGTAGCTATGCTATAGGGATCCAAAGAGTTTGTTTTTTTTACATTTAACAATATCTAAACATTTTGTTTCAGTGTTCAAAATGGAGTGGAGATTTTGTGGCTAAATAACATTATGTACCAAAGATACAACTCTATATATTACAACTTAGTTTCAAAACACGGGGGGAGGGGGATTAAGCCTAATTTATACAAAAAAAAAAAACAACCAAAAAAAACATAAAAGGTACATTGTAACAAGTTGTTTGTACAGAAACAAATGATAAGGATTAAGTGTCTGTTTTGGTTTTCTTTTACTACGGTGTAAAACTACATTACAGCCAATAGGATCCTTATCTAAATGAAGGAGTACCTGAATATTTGGAGCGTTTGTAATTATTATAAGTTACATAAGTTCCCATATCTAACATATGACATGCTGTAAAAAAGACATACATGTATACAAATGTGTTTTCTTCAGGCTGGTTTGAAATTTGAAAAAAAAAAAAAAAAAAAAAAAACAAGATACAGTAACTCATATTTCAAAAACCAGTGAACAGCTTAAGACAGTATGCTTTTTGTAAACTATCAGTCTACAAACAAAAACAAAGAACAAAAAACTTTTAAAGGTCTTCGGTGCAACTACTCAGTGTTCCCTCATACTGTAAGATACTTCAAGAGAAGAACAAAAAGTTTGGGGGGGGGGGGGGTGGTGAGAAGAGGCTGGTGGAGGACACTCATTGTAATGATAATGTAGGCGTTAATAACGTCACTTTTTGCTAATTCTTTCGCATTGTGTGATTAAAAATGTATTTATTTAGATACACATGTACGTGTAATATAGGATATAACTATATAAAATCATAACAGATTTTTCATATAGTATGATGCTATTCACCTATTGAGATATTTTCTATAGAACGAATTTCTAAACTTTTGCCAGACGTTTCAAAATTTTTCATGTTTTAGAGTTTGTTGAGCTACATATTTTTTCAATGTTATATGTGCACAACAATTGAGTCTTAAAATCTTCTGACTAGGCCGTAACTTTCACCTACATAATATAAATAATGTATTCGCATAATAATTTAAGTTTTGTTTAATACAATTTTCCATCTTGTATTACCAAATAAAATATCTGAAAAAGTCCAATCTCAAATTCAGATTACATTTATTTTATGTAGGACTGAAGCTGTAGCCCAAATGTTTTAATTACTTCACAGTCATAAAACAATTGAATCAAAGTTTTCTGGCTGATTCTGACAAAAAGAGCAAGAGTCTTCATTAATAATCTTCATTTTTTCAGCAAATAATTTGTGGCAAGGATTCTATGGTTAAATCCTGAATTGGCAAACCATATTAGTTTTGATATTTTTGGTGATTTTTATAAGCCATACATATACGAATTCGATTGAAAAAACTGCTTCTGTGGTATTTCTTAGTTCATCTGCCATTTTTGTAAAGAATTGGATTATTTTCCTACATTCTCATTATTAGTAAATTGATCCACATTCTTTGGTTATCCATAATTTATTATTGCAAGACTTTGCGGAATATGTATATATAGTTGATCTCTTTGCAGGTGGTGGATATTGTATACTTCAAGTTATTCATTTTACTGCTGTCAACATACCTCTATATTCTAAAAAGTAACTTCTAATATTGTAACTGCTAGAAAATTCATTGTATGTATAGAATTCTCCATCTTGATTTAAAAGATCACCTAAAAACAGAATTCCGCTAATCCATCTATTGATCCAAAACACATGAATTTCCAACCTAATGCCAGGATTAAACCATAAAGAAAAGAATAACATTGTTTACTATTTTCCGGTGTTTGCATTCAAGAGAGAGCATAAATAACTATAAAGAACATCTTCCAAAAAGGGTTAATATCTAAATGTAGTTTTGTTTTAATATAGTCTGTCCATATTTAGAGATTTGCTTTACAACTGGACAAATACTATCTACGAACTGACTAATTTTATTATTGAATTAATGAGTCTTCTTAATCATGTTGCTTTTTAGCTATTCATAAAAACATTTTAAATCTTTCCTTTTAGCCCCCTAACTTGTAGTCTTGTGTTATAAGATTTCTTTTTACTTTGTCGCTAGAGTGTATTCCACAGATAGTGAAAAAAATGTTCTGTATAGTATTAATCTTGGACCAATGGTGGAGTTGGTATACTCAAAACAAATGATTTATTGTTGCAAGAGCAAGGGTTTTTAAACAACGACTTGCTATTGTGAGACAGACCGTTTCGACAACTATGCCAAATAGTTTCTTAATGTCTTCAATTTTGGAATCATAGTGTGCAATCATAATTTCAGATAATTCGTGGGAAATATAACACCTAGGACTGTAAAAACTTCATTGTTCCATGAGCAAGGTATATCTGGGCAAAGAATGGTGTTTACTATTTTTTTGTGATCCAAACCAAATCACTTGTGTTTTCTCTCATGTGATATTAAGGCCTGATATTCTAGCATAAAATTTAATGTTAACATTATGTTCATTACAGATTGTTTGTACGCATCAAAAAACAGACTAATGTCATCTGCTACTGGAAACTTATACCCTTTGAATTACATTATTCCTTTTAATTTTGATTATTTCTAATTAATAGTGAAAGTATTACAAAAATATGTATCAGTTTATGAAATCACAAACAGGATTAAATAAACTAAAATACCCTTAATTTACAAATAAATTTGCAGGAATATAAATCTGAATTGATTAGTAATGTTGACTACACAACAAAAAAAAAAAAAAAAAAAAAAAACAATTGAAAGATACGGAATTAAGTACACCTACAGAAAAAAATACAGAAAGATTTAGCGCAGCTTAATACTAAAAGAGAAGAAATTAAACTGAACTGGATTTTGTAGTTGAAAATCAGTTAAACAGGAGAATCGATATACTGCTTATCATTTCTACGAATGCACAAGAAATTACAAATGTATTAAGAGTCTTTTTAAAACAGAAACACGTCAATTAACAGCTAGAACAAAAAATACTGTGGGACAATTGGTCCTGCGTCTGAAATTGCTACAACAAAACGAGTTGATGTTTACTGATGTAACTCTTGAACATGAAACATTAAATTTACAGAATATAAATCTGACAGAAAAAGTAAGACGTGAAGTGTTTCCTATTTGAACATAACAATAGCAGACAACTACATGTAACGGTTGATTCAGGATATTATTTTTATCGAAATAAATATTACGGACAGCCATTAAATACCGAAGATTTTTTTGCATTATTTGGAACTACGAGTTAATAAGATTACAATTATAACATTTAATTGCAAAAGATAAACAATGTGTATTTAAAATCAAAGCAGATGGAATTATATAATTGAAATGAATATTATCATTTAATCACTACTCTGATCACTCTGATAAGATGATCGTTTTTGTTTTAGCTGGCAAATGATAACACAAACTGGACATGAGAATATAATTATCTGAGGTTAAAAATACAACACTGTTTTTTAAGAAACAAATTGAAATCAATTTAAGCAAAGGAATGACGTTTAAATTTATCCGGGACTGTCTAAAAATAATAAATTGACTATAGAACAAGGAAGTTCTGTCAGATTGTATCCTAGCAATTAATTAATTTTCATTTTATATAATGGGAATATTTAATAATAGAAATGAAAAAAAAAGGGGTTAAAGTAAAACAGAAAAGCAAGTAATAAGAAAACCTCCATTGTTTTTAACATCTGCAACAGAAAATGTTTTGCGGATTACTTCAATGCATTTTGTAAATGCTAGTCCTGGTTTAGTTCGAAAACGGAATAAAGTAACAATCAAACAAGATTGCATTTTATTATTCTTATAGATGCAATTAAATTAGACAAAGGAGAAAGCATAATGGTATTAAAAACAAAGAAAAAAAAAGTTCGTCAAAGTTTACAACGTAAAAAAAAATAACAGAAAAAAAATGAATCTATTTCTACTAATTGTGCTAATGAATTAAAATGAATGATGTAATTTTTATATAGATGGTTTTAAACTTTACAAATAGTCAATAAGACAATTTTATGGTTCCAAGAACATAACCTAACAATTTATGGGTCTGTATATAAACGAAAAAGCTAATTATCAATACCATTATCAAAGAATATATCTTTTATCATCTTAACATGATAAAGACGTTTTATTTATAACATAGCTGAACGATTATGCTTATCAGAACGAATAACTTAAATGTATGATTATTTTGGGTTTAATTAAACAAAGTATCTTTGTAATTTTCATGAACAATTGTTTTTCTTACAACAGCTTTTTAATTTCTTTAGCATTTTTTAACATTAACCTTCATTTGCTAATAAATATGAAGGCATTTTTACTTCTTAATCCGACAAATTCAACACTGGGAAATGCCGGCAGCTTCATCTTTGAATTGTCAATTAACTTTTTGTTGTATAAAAAACCTTCTGGATTTTGGGTTATAATCACTATTATCAAATAACTCTTTGGCTTTATAAAAGCCTTATATGCATCTTCATCGTTATTTCATAAATATAATGAATCAGTGGCCGTGAATAAAAGCTTCGCTGAGCTTCCATACTTGTCTTTAGTATATATATAAAGAATATCATACATTAAATATTTGATAAATCTAGAATGCACATCCAACACAACAAGGTCTAATTTAATAATAAACTTTCTTTTATTTGATGAATACAAAACAATTCTTATAAAACATTGGTTGAACTAACATATGTAGGTTTTGCTATAGATTTAATCAAAAGGTTTTCTTTATGTGTTAATTTAATATTAACCCTCTTGCGTAAATTCTCCATCGGCCTTACCGAATACAGGTTGTTCATGAGTTAAAAAGTCTTTTTTTAATGAATTTGTTTTGCTTTAGATCTTTTTTTAGTAAAAAATTAAAATCATTATACATTTTAACCAAGGAACATTTTTCATCACAAGTTTAATATTCTAGGAGTTTTTGTTACTTTTAATCAAATTGTCGCATATAGTTCAAGATTTTTATAATGAACTAAATCATTTGTTTTTTTTCATTAAAGTTGGAACTATTTTTTACATTACTTTTTCCTATTAGGAACGTTCTTTTAATATTTTTACTAAAATTTTTGAAAGCCATTGACCTGTATTTAATTTTTTCAGGAGCTAAGGGAAATCAATGTAAAGATCATGCAATTCTTTTCAATATTCAAGATCACACTAAATATAAAATTCGTTTTACCTTTTGTAATTAATTTCTTATATTTTTTTTTTTTTTTCGGATATGAATTTAAAATTTCCAGAGTTTAAAGGTTGACACATAACCCAACAGCAAAGGTTTATTGGCGTCAAGGTACAAAATGTATTTAGTTTCTAATTTAGGATCATAATCTTTCATATATTATTTTTTTGTTTTGCGGGTAACGATTAGCTATAAAACTTATTCCTCCTCTCAGTCCCTTTTCAATAAAAAAGATACATATCAATATCATTTTAATTAAATTCCAGATTTATCCAGTCATTTTAACATCGCATCCCAAGCTAACCCAGACTACAAAATAATGACAAGGGTCAAGTTTATAATATTCCAAACATATTTTTTCTAAAATTTAAAATATATCAGCTAAAAGAAAATACGTCAGTTTTTAAATATAAATCATTGATATTCTCCCATTGTTTTAATTTTTAAATTGATTCCAAACATTTTTAGCATGCTCATATTCATTGTCGCTGATGCAAACTTTGGTTTAAAATTGAATAAAACTCTTCTATAGGTAATTCTTTTTCTTCGAAAATTTAAACAAACGAATCCATGTAATCATATGGATAAATACCTTTTGTTTTAATAAATTCAAGTGCAACCGAAGACCGTAGGTCTGACTGGGTCAAAGACCCCGAAGGTTCCAGCTCGCATTTTTTTTTTTTTTATTCTTGAGATGTGTACTTAAATTCTGGGAAAAATGTTTTTCTATGTTATCCAATGGTTGAAAAAATCAATTGAAAACTATCTATAAAAATCAAATCACTTATGATAAAGCCATATATCTTTCCTCATTGTTAGGGAAATTTCATTAATTTCATTTTTGAATTTTCCTATTTGTTGCTAATAAAATGAACCCTCATAACCTCTTAAATTATGAGAAATAATTTTTGTGTGTTAGTCTAAAATTAATATTACATGATGAGCACTTCCTCTAAAGTTCCTGTTATATGACAGTGTTCTCTTACTTTAATTTAATTTTCCTTATATTCTTTTTCACAAATATGACAAAAGTTTTGTTTCTTAAATTCACTTTCATCTTTTTTTTTGACATTCTCAAGTCTTTGTTAAAGTTTGCATTAAATATTTCCTTACAATATTCCTCTTCCTCAAGCATTTTTTCAATAAACTTATAAGCTGCATTAGGACCCCTGAACTTGTGTTGGTTTAGTATATTTATCGTGATAACAACAAACAACTTTATAACCGTAACCAAAAGCCCATATGTTTTTGATATGGTTCAGTAATTGAAGATTCAGGTGATGGTAAAAGCAGTTGATATTTTTTCAGTTAATGATTCAAAATCAGCATGAATTACAAAAGGTACTGCTAAACCTATATGATAATTTTTAAAAAAATCTTACTTCCCTCTTTCGGCATTTTACAGCTAGAAAAACCATTAATAGCTAAAAAATTTTGGGTATATGTTCATTTAATATTCTTTCGTGTGAAAAAACTTTGTAAACAAGACTTACAAAAAATGTTTGTTTTTTTTTTTTTTTACATTTTGGTTTATCTTATCTTTATTGATTAGCGACATGTCACAGTGTTCTTCATATTGATATTTTCAAAATGTAAAAATGGATAACTTCATAACCAAAGATATTAAATGAGATATCATTCTGAGTTTCTTTTTTTAGGTTTTTTATTTAATTGTAACAGGGAATTTTATTTTCCTTTTATAACTGAGTTCTTTTATATGTTTGTTTTTATATTTTGAAACTCTCTGAGGCTTTTCTTTAACAGGAAATTTGTAAGCTATTATGACACCATCCAAAACATTCATTATCATTGTTTTTTTTTTTCTATTTATTAATTTTTTTCCCATTGAATTTTGTAATGGTTTTTGGTAATTCTAAATAACTAGAAGCAGCAAAAGGGAAATTAATTATATCTATTTATATAATGAGCATCAACTGACTCTATTCCCCAGCCACTTCCTTCTGAAATCCAATTACCAATCCTTTTTTATTATTTCATCAAAATCTTGATGTAAAGTGTTTTCTATTTCTTTTGTGATAATAATTTCTAAGCCTTTGATTGAAAATAAGCTGATTATAAATTGTATCAGTTTTATCAATTTCGCAAAAGTTAATTTTAAAACAACATTTATTTTTATATTTTTTTAATTTTTAAGGTCAGATTTAAGAGTACTAAATGATCTTAATATTTAAATAAAAATTGTTTTTTTCGGATCATTTCTATATGTAAGTTTAATTAATTAGGAAGAAATAAAATATTTAAATCTATATATTTTTTCCATTAATTTTTAATATTCCCCCTTTTTAAACTCTGTTTTCCCTCCCCAGCAAAATTTTTATTAACCCAGAGTTAATATCAAGGTCTTTAAATGCTGCGTAAGTGCTTTATATATGTTTTCTTCTTTCTTCATTAGTACCCACAATCGTTGCAATAAATCTTTTAGGATTGTTTCGATGATTATTTGGTTTAGGACAATCACAGTTTTTACTATTTTCTTCCAGCATCAAACAACCACATTCACGTTTATATAGTTTTTTTTTTTCGAAAAGGATATGATCTATAACACTTTTTAATTTATCAATTACATTGTATGTCTGAAAATGAACATATAAAAAAAGAGAAATTTACATACTAGTATCTTTTAAACAACACCTGCCCCTTTTGTTCTGAAAACAAAAGAATTAGGCAACTTATAAAAAAAAGTCCTGTGTAATTATAGAAGTGTTATATTTTAGATGTGAAAATTTTCTTACATGATATTTCCCAAAAACAATGTTAATCAGGTCCCCCCAAAATTTGATATCTGATGATAAACATTCAATGCAAGATTTTCCCCGATTGTAACTGTTGTAATTAGTGACTTAACATATAAAAATTAAGGTACATTTTTGTATATTCATCACTTTTAGACAAAAAATAGTTCCATATACTGTGAGCATTCACTGCTTAAGAGGAACTAGTTTATTGTAACATCAAAAAGTCTTGTTTTTAAGTGTTTGAATTCAGAAGGCATCTTTTTCATAATTTTTAACCTTTCAATTAAAATGTTTAAGCAATTATGAAAAAATCAGACAAGGAAATCCTAAATATGATATGGTAAAAGAGGAAAAGAAATATATATGTTACCTAATATACAGTTTCAACTGAGCCATAAGGCGCAATAAAGATATGAGCTATTGCTAATTGTCATTTTGGACAAACATGTGTCCGTCAGCCCAAATTGGCACTGTGACATTTGTGAAAGTACATATATGTGTTTCGTTTGTCAGATGTAACGTCGCATCGACACAAGGATAGGTCATATGGCGACTATCCAGCCTTGATGATGGGGTAAGGGGCCCTTATGCTCCTCCAAGCATATGTTAAACGAGCGGACACGTTGATAGAATCACCACCTTCCGTAAGCCAGATGGATGGCCTACTCACATCCAACATGAATTATTTAACGCCAGTAGTTAGATAATCAAGGTAACAAATCAGTCTGACAGCATTTGACCTTTTAACCACTGGTTAAAAAATGACCAATACCGCCAATTTAAAACCCACAGGTTTTAAACCCAGTCAAAAGTTTTAAATACACATGATTAGATGAGCTTACAGAAAAAATATATTGTTTGAAAGAAAGAAGATTTACTGATAATATAAATCCTTATTATGTTACAGCAAAAAACGGGAGAAAAAAAAATAATGGCTACCAGTCCATCTTGGGGAAGAATTAAATCAAAGTTTGTTCAAAGTACAGGGGGGAATTTAGATATTCATAAAGCAATATTACCTTATTACCTAAGAAAAAGGTTTTAACACTCCATGATATAACTTTTGTGGACCGGGAATCCTTTAGGATAACAGACCTCCTGTTATGAACTAACGCAGTATGTATGGACCATGACTTTTGCTACGTCATCGGTGTAAAGAAAGGTACGTGACAAGCAAATGCTTTCCAATTTAAAGAACACTAAATCAAAAACATTTGGAGAAAAGATTGCAAACAATTAGTTGTAAAACCTGCAATTAAAACAAAAATCCCAAAATTGGGCTCGGGACGTAATTCCGCGGGAGCTAGAAGCTCACTTGGACAAAAACAAAGCAAAAAACGGAAAAAGGGGGTAGGTTTTTACTTGGACGTAAGTCTTGAAAGTTTAAACGCTTACTCAAAAAGACCCCCGAAATAAAAAGGAGTGATAAATTTAGCAGAGAATTAAATAAACCAATTAAACGAAAATTTACAAAACGACGGGTGATAGTTAATGATATTGATGAAACTTGTTCTGCTGATTTAGTTGATATGCAAGCTTTTTTCAAAATATAATAAAGGTGTAAAGTACTTGTTAACCGTTTTTGATATGTTCACAAATATGCCTGTGTTATTCCATTCAAGAAAAACCCTGGAGACTCTGTTACGGAAGCATTTGAAAAAAATATTTTAAAAGGTGAACGGGAAAATGAATGATTGCTTTTATTTCTTATTTATTTTTTTTACACAAATTTTCCTTTTGTAATTCTTCTGCATTAGTGGAAAATTGCTTCAGTATTAGTGGTTATTGCTTCCGTATTAGCAGTAATCGATTCTCCTTGTTTAACTGATTTTTCAACTAACAAACTCCAGTTCAGTTTTAATTTCTTCTCTTTCAGTATTAACGCGCTATATCTTTTTGTATTATTTCTGTAAGTGTACTTAATTCCGCATACCTTTAATTGTGACGTGTGTCAACATTACTAATCAAGATCCGAAGTTGTTCTTAAAAATTTCTATTTTAGAATTAAGCTTTTTTTTCAAGGTTATCTAATTGTTGTGTTATGGTCACCACCTCTTTGAGAAGGTCCTTTTTCAGTTCAGATTTTTTATTCTGCAAATTTATTTGTAAAGTCAGTATTTAGTTTATTTATTTCTGTTCTGTTTTCTAACTGTAATTATTTTGTAAATTTTTTATCGGCTTCAATATCTTATTTTTTAGTTCTTCATGTTTAATCAACTGTCTTTTATTTGCAATATTGCTTGTGTAAAATGTCTATATTAGCCCGAATACTTCTTTCAACTGACTACTGTCAAATCAGATTTCTCTTCAAGTTCTTTAATAGAATCAACTATAGCTTTCATTTCCTCTACAATTTTATCTCGTAACCCCAACCTTTAATGTTTCATTGTCTTTAAAATTTTTGTTTTTATTTCTTCAATTTTTCTGTACTTCTGCTTCTAGTTTTATTTTTATACTTTTTATTATCTCCAAGTTTATAGTCTTCTATTCCCTTTGGGAAATTTTAAAAAAAAAAGAACAGACCGTTTGAAACTGCATCATTGTGTTTATCTGGATCTTCTAGTTGATTATTTCATTCCCTTCCATATCTAATGCTTTGTTCATTGTGTTATAAAGTTTCGTTCCTTATTTCGTGAAAAATACGATTCCGTTTTCTTTTTAAGCTTTTTTAAATTGTTTTTTAGTGGCATAATCATTTAAAATCAATATCAAATTTAACTTTACTAAACTTTTCTGGGTTTAACTTACTTGTTTTACATCATTAAAACTCCCATTATATTATTCAGTAAAGATTTTTCTTTAAAACTTTTTGGTTTGTCAACATTCAGACACCATATTTTCGTTTTATTTGCATTACCAAAAAAAATTACGATCTATATTTTGTTCATTACAAATCATATCATTTTCCTTTGTACCTGGACTTTCAAACAAGATATAGTGTGAACAGTCAATTCGGATAGTTTTTTGGTGTTTTATAGTAAGAAGATTTAAAATAAAAAACCCAGAACAGTTTTTGTGACACCCTTTGAATAAAGTATTTTGTTATTTCATTCTGAACCTTATTTTTACTACTTTCTGTTTTTCTGATCAAGATCATTAACGTCAATTATTTTATTATTAGAATATTCAAGTATTTCATTTGGATCTAAATCAATTTCATCTGCAATTTCTTTTAAAGGGGTGATTTTTTAAAATCCTGATATTTAGATTGTTTTTTGGGTTTTTAGCATATAGTATAATTTATCATAAAATATAAGGGGTTTTTTCGAAGCATATGCATTAATGTATTTGTTTTCCCTGATCTGGAAGATCCACATATTAACTTCTAAACATAATATGGCATAAAAGGATAAATTTTTTTAAATTTATTAAGATTTATCAATTTTTGTGTCATAATTAGGAAATTTCATTATATAATAATCTTACATTATCTTACATTATCTTATATTATTATATAAATGCTAGCAAAACTTAAAGAAATAAGAATAAGAAAAAACTTAGTCGGGCAAAATTTAAAGAAAGCTATAGTCGAGAAATGATAATGAAATGTATAAACCAATTACAGAAGGAATAGAAAGTCAAAATTAAGTCAAGAATTGTCAAAAGAATTAAAAGCATTACCGGGAAATTTAAAAAGAGCAATTAGAATCACTCCGGATGAAATAAAAGACATACAAACATATCAGGTTTACCAAAGCTATTTCTAGAAACCAACCATTATTCCATCAAAACGGCTCCCTATACACCAAAAGATTGGGGGGGATGAATCTGTTCGAGAGATGTTTAAACAGGGTGAATTTCAGAATTAGAAGTTTTATGGAAGAGAAAAGATGGAAATAACCGAAAACTGATGAACAGAAGAAGAATTGACTGGGGTAAGACCAAAGGAACAAAAAATTTACCTACAGTAGATTTAGATGCTTTTTGGATAATGATATATTAAAAGAATATGAATATTACAAACAGTCAAAAATGTTTTACTTTTATTATGCAGATAAATCTACTCCTAATAAAATGGATAAAGAAACACTTCAAGCTACAATAGATGATGCTACTAAAAATATTATGAATTTTAAATGATCTGATAACTAGAAAATTCAAAATCAAAAAATCAAATAAACAAGAGGAAGCAAAATAACTAAAATATAAACAAACCGAACTGATAAAGTACAAAACCCGGGTTAAATAATATTATTGATTTGGCCCTACTTTGGGAAAGGGAATAAAACATCATAACCCATATAAAGTTTCACCAAATGGACAATATGGAAAATTTAATTATTGATCTTAATAAACTTCATGGTCAAAACAAATTGATTGCTAAGGATCAAAGAACTGGCTAAGAAGTAATTAACGTAAGGTAGGTAATGATTAATTGATTTGATTAATAAAAGATATAACAGTAATGAAAAATATCAATACTTTCTATAAATATTCAAAGAATTAACAGAAAAATCAGGATTACCTATCATTAAAAAATTATAAAATTTTTAAAAAAAAAGTAATTAGAGGACAAGATTATGACGTTTGTCCATGTAATCCAGAAGAACTGTAATAACTTAGAACTTAGTTGTGGTTCAATTGATGCTGGAAATAATAACAGTATATTTTTTAAGTCTGGACTTATTATTAAATCTAGACTTCAGGCCTTTTTTGTTTTAAACAGGCTATAAGTGGGATTTCTTATATATTTACACTAATAAAGAGAACAGAAATGTCTCCCCTATCTTCCTTATAACTAACAATGATTCGGTGGTAAAACCGCTTTCCTATTGCCTATAGTGTCGAGGGGTGACTGGAAACAAAACCAACTGCCTAGTGTTTACAGTTCAATTTCATGAATCAGTAAATTTCTCTAAGGATATACCAAGTCGTCCTTTACTTACCGCTTTTTCCGCATCTGGTAATTTAGATGACTCTGTCGTCTTAATCACAGGAGTGAGCATCGCTAATGGGGGATCCGTCGTTGCGTGTTGTTAGACGTTCAGGAATGACTAAGTTAGACGTTCTGGAATGACTAATCCTTCTGCTTTGAGTTAGACGTTCAAAATGACTAATTTGTCTGTCGGAGTTAGACGTTCAGGAATGACTAAGTTAGACGTTCCGGAATGACTAACTCGCCTGTTTTAAGTTAGACGTCTGGAATGACTAACCCTTTTGCCAAGTTTGGCATTCAAAATGACTAACTTGCCTGTTTGGGTTAGACGTCCAGAATGACTAACCCGCCTGTCCAAGATAGACGTTCTGGAATGACTAACGCCTGAGATTAACGTTCTGGAAAGACTAAGCTTGGGTTAGCCATTCCAAATGACTAACACGCCTGTACCAGTTTGATCCTCCACAAGGACTAACCCCCGTTTATATGGCGCAATTTTCCTTAACAATATTCACCAACAGGTATAAAATAATTTTGGAGACTGAAAATTTAAAATTACCAGACACATTGTAGGGTGAAATCCACGCGCAAAAGGGAATTTATTATACTATGTTGCATATTATTCAAAAGAAAATAGTAGTTGCTTTCAGATGATTTTTCAGTTGATCCACCGCATCTCTGCCATGCCTTTCTGACTTTGTAAAATACCAAACTAAACCTCAGTATAGTTATTTTAAGTACTGATATAAAGATTATTATGATTTTGAGAGTTTTAGTCTATCAAATTACATATACTATGTAGACACCTGTGGGATAAAACAATGAATATACATGTTTTGTGCAGGATTTTCCCCTTCACAAAAGGGACCGTTAAAAGACCCCTTCCCCTCAGAAAAATCTCTCAAATCATGCAGTTTCCCAAAATATTGACGTCAGGTTTTTATACCTCTTTGCCCAAATACCGAGCTTTTTTTTCCCCCCAATCACAGCCCTGGGTCCCTTCTCCGACTTGTAACAAAACCATGTTGTGAGTTATTGTTTTACTTAATACTCAGATATGCCAGCACTCAACCTTTTGGATTCTACCATGCTACAATAAATGTTAAACGGGACATGTTTACTACAGGGACTTAGGCAGGGATGTCGGGAGAAACCAATTTACATCTAATGATACAGTCTTCTGTGGCATGGCTTATTCAGACTTAGAAAACGTAAATACAATAAATTTTATCAGGATTTTTATTCAATATTTTTTTATCATGCTTATCTGTAAGCGACGTAAATAAGTAGTGTTACCGAGAGGAGGAGGTATTAGTTTTTTTTTTTTTTGAATTATAATGCACCTCACGTCAATTGTGGGCTCATTAAGCGCAAACACGCATACAGTTTTTGCGCCAATATGACGATTTTGCCTTAATATATCCCTTTTTTGTATATATTTACATCTTCTCACTATTATTTGGTGTTATAACAAATCACTTTTTGTACAATAAAGGTTGCACGGAAACTTATGGTCAACAGACAGATTTGGTCAATATATACTTTTGCCCACAATATTATTTCGTTAAATGGAAAAACCCTATAGTGACCATATTTCAACAATTCCCTCGCATAAAAAGTGTAAAGCAGATTAACATTGTATTAACTTTACTGCATTTATAATGTAAAACAGTGATACATGGGTTAAATATTACACTGATACTGTTACAAAATTGTTGCTGCATCAGGTTTGTCTCTAACATTTTATCGTCATAAGTCCTCGTTTATTCACAAATAAATTAATATCACATTTTTGTTTTAACTGAGTGTAATCTGTTCCTCTGAACCACTGGGAATACTAAATGATCACAGATACTTCCAACATCAACAACTTCTTGTGACTTTGATTTCAAACTTCTTGCCACACCTGTATTATAAAAGAGGAAAATGGAATGAGTGATGTTAGTTAAGATATATCATATACCATATACTAGTAAAATCATTCTCAAATGGTGTTGCAAAATTAATCCAAAGGATGAAAACAAGGTAAATTCCAGGTATTGTTCATGTAATAATGTTAACTAAAAATATAAACCTGACAGTTACACCAATAAAAGACTAAAAGAAGAGGGCCGAGATGGCCCAAGGTTGCTCACCTGAGAAACATATCATAACAGTGTAAACATGTTTGACTTAGTGATTTCACGAACAACAATATTCTGACCAATTTTCATTAGAATTTGATAAAAAAATGTGGTCTCTTAAGTGTACACAAGTATTTTCTTCAATTTGACCTAGTGACCTAGTTTTTGAGCCAAGATGACCTAGATCCGAATTTGACCTTAATTTCATCAAGGCTATCATTCTGACCAAATTTCATGAAGATCAAATGAAAAATATTGCATACACAAGGCTTTTCTTTGATTTGACCAGGCGACCTAGTTTTTTCACCCTAAATGACCAATATTCAAATTCCCCTTAGATTCTAAATAGACAAACATTCTGATTAAATTTCAGGAAGACCGTTGTAAAATGCAGCCCCTATTGCATACACAAGGTTTTTCTTTGATTTGACATAGTGACCTAGTTTTCGACCCTGGATGACCCATATTCGAACTTGACTTAGATTTTAATCAAGGCAATCATTTTGATCAAAACTCATGAAGATCAGTTGAAAAATACAACCTCTATCGCATACACAAGGTTTTTATTTGATTTGACATAGTCACCTTTTTTTTTTTTTACCTCAGATAACCTTTTTTCAAACATGGCCTTGATTTCATCAAGGTTATCAATCTGACAAAATTTCATGTAGATTAGTTGAAAAATACAGCCTCTATCGCATACACAAGGTTTTTCTTTGATTTGGCCTAGTGATCTACTTTTTGACCCAGATAACCCATTTTCAAACTTAACCTAGATTTTATTAAGGTAATCATTCTGACCAAAATTCATGCAGATCAATGAAAAATACATCCTCTATGGCATACACAAGGTTTTCCTTTATTTGACCTTGTAACCTAGTTTTTGACCCAAGATAACCCTTTTTCAAATTGGCCTAGACTTCATCAAGGTTATCATTCTGACAAAATTTCATAAAGATCAATTGAACAAGAGGGCAATGAGGTCATCAAGATTAACATTCTGACTAAGTTTCATGAAGATACAGTCAAAAATGTGGCCTCTAGAGTGTTAACAAGCTTTTCCTTTGATATGACTAGTGACCTAGTTTTGACCCCACCTGACCCAGATTTAAACTTGATCTAAAGATCATCAAGATTCTGACCAAGTTTCATTAAGATATGGTCATAAATGTGGCCTCTAAAGTGTTAACTAGGTTTTCCTCGATTGACCTGGTGACCTAGTTTCTGACCCCACATGACCCAGATTCGAACTTTTCTAAAGATCATCAAGTTAACATTCTGACTAAGTTTCATGAAGACAGAAT